>NW_022684320.1:951195-981935 GCF_011630105.1 Anneissia japonica | reverse complement strand
ATATTCAACAACTTCAATCTACGTTATTTGCTAATAAGGCAATTAGATGGTCTAAATGTATTAAAATATTTGTAAAAAAGGTTAAATTACTAATTAACATATCAAAGTCCAAACCCAAATTAAGTCCATTTATATACTAAGTATTAGACAGTCGACAAAAGAAACTAAAATTGCATGTTGAAATGTCAATTAGTACTCAATAAGTGTTTACATTTTTTATACCTGAGTAAGGTCTTCAAACAATTTTGTTTGCAGCAAGCTTTCATTTTTAAATTAGTTCCCAGGGTTTTATCGCAATAAGCCCAGTGATGCTTATCACCATTGAATGCAGTGGAATTATGGTGATTCACCCTATTTCATAAGAGAAATATCTATCTTTCAATTTATATCGTAGCTGTCACATCTATATAATTACATATCTATCTTTGTGTCTGATATTGTATCTGTTGTGTACTTACACTAATGGCAACTATCTTTCAAATATTAAAGTATATCAGAAGCTAAAGCTAAAAGACTGAGATATTGTTGAGATCAAAATATAACACTGTATGCAATTGTCTAGCGGATGGGCTCAGAATTATAACCTATTACACAGGTTAATTTAAAGATTTAATTGCTATTTAAAGAACATTTGAGATTAAAAGATTTAAAATGAAGAATCTGTTAAAATTTTATTTTTTTGTAGAAAACAATTAAAAATAATCTGTAATTTTGCTAATAATAAAAATTTAAAAATGTACACATATCTATAACAGACATCTTCTGAAAGTGCAACAAATATAATTAAAGTTATTATATATTCTACAGTGTGTAAATAATTATTCAGTTAATATCTGTAAATATCAATATACATTGTAAAACAACGCAGTGTGCTAATATTTGTTGACATATTGTATGACGTGACAGCTGTATCCTAACAAACACATGGGCTTGAAAATTTCGGACAAATTTGTTATTATTTGGGATTAAATAAATTAATCAAAAAGGATTAACTGGTGTGGAAAGTTAAATCGATCAGCTGTGAGCCACTGGCAAAAGTAGGGACCACCTAACCGCTTTTACACATGTGTCAATTTATATGTATTTATATTGTCTACAATTATGAAGTTAAGACAATCCTAAGATGACTTGATATTAACACATTTAAGTACTTTGATTAGGCCCATAGATTATTGATCTAATATATTACTTTCTAAGCTAAGATACATAAATCCCAGGTTGACCATGAAGCATGGAATTTGTATAGACATGGTCATAAGCATAACAGTTGTACTGACATGGTCTACAGTAGATGATCCCTGTATTTACTACAGTACTGTATTTCATTTTATGTTTAATAGCAACTTGGAAAAGTAAGATAAAGATCACTGAAAGATTGAAAGATCTATATTTGCAATGCGTTGAAATATTGTGGACGCTAGCCCCACTTGTGATGTCATGATGTCATTAGCTTCAGCATCAACTTCATTGCTGACAGATTATCTGTGAACAATTATGTCGCAACATTTCCATAAATTACTTGGAACAACTAAAGTTACGAGCTTACCACAACATATTAAGCATATTGTTGAGATATAGCGAACATAACACCGTGGCTACTTATACTGTACGTATCCTTGACAAAACCACATGTTGAATAGACACTTTACTTCATTAGATCTTTTCAATTCTGTACATTATGCTAAATATGACATGATTAGATTTCAAGCTTGTTTGTCCCACTCTGAAAACCTCTATCATGTGATTTGTTCACACTTCCTTAAAAAAGGAAAAGTTTGATATTGGCTATAGCTACCGCTATGTGACATTAATACCATCGACTGTAAACCAAGCCTACACCATGAGCTAACGTTGCCCAGCAACCATGCATGTTAACAAGTATCAAAGTGCCATCACTAAAAATGGATAACAAATGTTTCAATGTTATTTACAACCTGAAATTTCATACAGGCCTGGAATCCCTACCTATAGGAAATTAATATGACAGCAAGTTAAATGCAGTTTCGTGCAAAAAAAAGGTTAGTTCCAGATGTATGTGTTCAGATCCATAAAAATAGACTCAGAATTCTTGGCAGTACACAGTACAAAAGAGTCCATGCTACCTCATCAATTCTTAAAATATATTTATTTTTTGAAGAGATAGTTAAATAGTTTAAGAAAAGATGTATTGTTGTAAATTCAAACAGAAGGGGCATAACCTGTGATTTTTCAAGCCACCAACATTATCAAAGGGCGCAATTGCGTATTAGTTACAGCAATGACTCTTAATGCCGTTCATGCGGAATTAACATAACACCCTAAAAAATCGCTTTGACTCAATTTAATAAACCTGTGGTGTTAAAAGGCACACCCTTCCTAGATTCACCTATTATATCTAAACTTACCTACAAAAGGTTACTATTAAATTTCAGAGCAGTAGAATGGTGGTAAGAAACTAAACAAACAATTTATAAAAGGACTTCAAAGAATGCTGAGTTTACACTTCATTGGAATGAGCAAAAAAAAATTCTAAGAAAATTGCTATTGCCGGAGTACTACATAAAAATCCTGTACAGTTATTATTAAATCTGTAAATTACTATCATGTGCAGCATACTGTACACTGTTGATCATACAGTGCAAACAAGGAAATTAAGAGAAATTTAAAACTTTAAAATGATACAAAATTCAAATTACTTACGGTAATACATAATGCTTCAATAATAAAATCTCTTAGTCATTTAGGGAATAAAATGGAGCAGGAGAATTTTATGAAAAGATACTTAATTAACCCTAAAATGACAGATCATCTAGAATTACAGTAACAACACTTAAATTACTCATCATTTGTAAATCTATTCAAATTTGAGGAAATTCAAACAAGAATGGAGCGTACTTTTTCAATATATATACAGTACAAATTTGAGATAGAAAGTTATGATAACAAACTCTTTTTTACCACAGTCAAAGTTGTTATTCTACACGACCGTGGGAGGATGCTAAACATATAGAAATAATAAATCCTATAGCGGTTGATTAATAGTCCATAGTTCTTGTTTTACAATGCGAAGATTATTGACTTGTGAATCTCCATAATACCTGAAACCAGTACTTATTTTGAAGGCAGGCTCCGGAGGAAAAAACAAATTTGAAAATGTTGTACAAAAAAAACTCAGAAATGGTAAATGCGATATAGATTTTTGAATATTTAAAAATGGGGGGAAAAGGGCCCCAGTTTGTAAATATTCAAAAATCTGTATTTCATTAACCGTTCCCAAGTTTTTCATCAAATGTTTTTTTGCGGTTTAGAAAAAATTAGTTGTACAACATTTTAAACAATTCTTTACCTCTGGAGCCTGGCTTATACAAGGGCGTATCTCCATACTGCGGTTTGGGCGCTGGCTTGAATTTTCTTTTTTTTTAAATTTTATTTTCCAGTTACATCTGCTACTTGTTCTGCGCATAGGACTCTACCACGCAATATAAATGAATAACCTTTTAACCTTTAACCTTTATTTCGCTCTTAAAAACTCAAATTACTTGGTTATGTACATTCAGCTACTAAAAATTAAATTATATGAGCACTGTGTCCTGTTTCACACCTAAAATATACCCTGTAAAAATATGATTATTATTTTATTTTTTAAACTAATC
This sequence comes from Anneissia japonica, assembly GCF_011630105.1. Classification (NCBI taxonomy): domain Eukaryota; kingdom Metazoa; phylum Echinodermata; class Crinoidea; order Comatulida; family Comatulidae; genus Anneissia; species Anneissia japonica. The sequence continues at coordinate 978,303 of NW_022684320.1, read as the reverse complement.
TATGTTATAGATAACGGATATCAGTTCTAGACTCTTGACCAGAACACTATTTAAATTGTATTTTGAAGCAAGATGCTACCGACATTATTCAGCATGACAAGATCTGAAATAAACACAGACAATGCAAGCAAAAATGCTTTCGATTAATTGTTATTAATTTTCAATTGTCCTACTCACCGTGTAGTGCTAACTATTATATATGTTGTTGTAAACCACAAGAGGTTAGTCAATATAAGACTACATTTATTCAGATCACTTAAATAAAACAAGTTTGATAATCAATTAAGTAATATCATTGTTTACTGAAGTAAAACAAGTTTTATCTTTATATAATGGTATTAGTATAGTTAAACAGGAAATGTTAATTTTCGCTGTTTTAACACCTTTTATTTGTTTTGGGTTTCATGTGTTGTTATCTATATTTCTAGGATAAGGTTTTGGGTTTTATTTTCTGGTAAAAGTTTGTCTTTACCTGAAGTGCCTTGAGCATTTTTTAAATTGTAAATATGCACTATATATATCACATATATTATCATTAATCAAAATATAAATAAAAACATATGGAGTTTTATAGCTTGGTGGTTGAGATGCTCGCTTCTGATCCCAAGGTCCTGGGTTAAAATCTGTGACACCAGGACTTTTTCTCACGACTAAAAACAACCCCACAAGTTAATCACACTGTTAGATACAAATAAAATTCTAAAAAATAAGTATAAATTATATATTTAAATAATGTTTGTATTTTTAAATATCTCTTTAAACTTGCATATATTTCCAGGCCAGTATATTTGTCTCATCTTCATTTTCTGTAAAATTTTGCTCTGTTGTATAATTACAAGTACCAGGCACAGGTGATAAATGACCAATGCTAAAACTTAACACCTTCGCCTATATATTATTTAAATCCTATTAATGTATACACAAAAGATATGCAAAAAAAACAATGGTGATACCACACCAGTCAAACAATCGCTGAAGATTAACTTTGGAAATACACAGTGATTCAGCTGGAGGAGAGAAACGCCACTCAAATTGTCATCACCATTATTAGCTCCCACACCATTGCCTATCACAATGATGGCAACTTAAGAGCATTACTACCACCGTGAAATAACTGGTTGAATTATGACCTTCAGATACTGGTCACCACACAATAATAATAATAATAATAATATGTATTGATTCATTGTTATATTTTGTAATTTAAGTGTATACAATTACATCGGCTTAGGGTACACATATGAAACAAAAATTAATAAGAAAATTAAACTAGGTTATACTAACACAGTGTTTATAATGACAATGTATTTATTATTCAACATTTCATCATCATCATCATTATCATTATCATTATCATCATCACCTTCATCATCACCACCATCATTATCACCATTTTATTCTATTCTGTTCATGTATGCACATGAGCACATGAGCCAATAACCGATTATCAATATTAATAGAGTAACTGTCTGTGGCAAACATACACATGTTGACATATGAGGCTTTAGGGAGTGGCATTGTTTGTGAGAAAAATCCTTTCAATGACAGGAACCCAAGAACCACAGATTGGAAGGCAGGCATCTTAACCACCAGCTACAACTCAACTTAATCATCATAATAGCAATACTTATATTTAGATTAGATCAAAATTTTTAATAATCAATATTAATAATATTAATAATGATAGAATAATTCTTATAAATAATATGTAAACTATGTAAAATATGAAGTGCCAACTAAACTTACAAATATATAGTTTGCCACCACATATTCTTAATTGTAAACAGTTTTATAAAAGGTATTAATAGAAAATTAATATTATCCCCTCCCATCCATTCACTTAACTTCCTTAATTCCATCCTTTTATTTATCTCCTCCCACAACTTTCATATTGTAACAATAAAGAATAAGATGTTGGATAGTGGAGGTTGAATGAGTTGGTCCCACATTAATAAACATGCTATACATTCAATAACATTGTCAACATTTGCTTCATAAACAAAAGAATAATGAAAATTTGACGTTTTAATTTAAATATGAATATTAATAACATAACATAAATATCAATAACATAAATATTTCTATAACTTAACATGCAACCTGTAAATATAATAAACATTTTAGGTTAAATGCAAGAAGGTTTAGTGTTGATTTAAATTTTATATTTAAAAGTACTTACATTGTTCACAGGTATTGCCAGAATATCCAGTGAGACAGGCACAAGTATATTGGTTAGATGATGCTGAGGAACTGCTACAAGTTCCTCCATTTTTACAAGGATTTGGATCACAACCTATGACAAATGAAATTAAAAAAACGAAGCACAAAATTACAAACATAAAAACTGATGATATATTCCGAAGCATCATGACTTTATTTGGCAGCAAATATCCATGAAAAACTGCTGTGAAAAACAATGTAGATTCCGTTTTTCATCGGTAAAAAGTGTATCCATTAGTTTTTACAATGTTTGATGCATCGTGGTATCGCATGACACTGCATTTCAGTTCTGATGATATTTAAAAAACAAAAAGTCTTCTTCAGTTAGCTGTATATGTATGAAGTTCCTATAGAGTAACAGAATCAGTGTTAATTCTATAGACTTCCTTATCCTTTACTTTTTTCCACTGATTTGAGCCTCTCTTCTGTCAGAAAGAGAATAGCTGTATTCATTTGCATAACAAGTAACTGGAACTAAACAAGGCTACGTGATAGGCAGCAACTGAAATAAAGCCTGCCCCATCTACTTGATGCTGACATCAAAAATGAGTTGTTGCGATCGGCGAATCACACAACAATGACCAAGTGAACAATACTTGCTTGCTTCAGTGCATACACTGTATCACTAATTTCTTGCTTCAACAGTTCAATTTCAGCGTTAAGTGATTGGAAATAGTCAAAGCATTTACAAATACATACAATCATTCAAACTTCTGATATGTAAACATTTTGACTTAGTTATTATTGCTTGTTATATATTCATATATAATTATAGAATTCACAGTTCATAGCACTGTTAGAGTCTGCTAAGTTAATATGACATTAATGAAAATGTTTAATGATGAAGTTTCTAGTTGGAACAATGTTCTTAATCACAGATTGTACTCTTCTCAGCTACATTGAGTTCTTATACCCCTCAAAACCATTTTTATTATGGTGTTTACTGTAACTCGTTCAAAGCATTTCAATATGTTTACATGTCTATTAATCATTACTATTAAGTCAGTTCATCAAGTGTGTGTCCTGGTGAGAATTAAGTAACAAATTGCGTAGTATTCACAGGCATTACCTAATCCCCTTCACTCAACATAGCTTGAGGGATGCTCCGTTGTCAATAGCAACCTGGACTTAGGACCAATCAAAATGCAAGGTTTCAATGGATAGGTAAATGTTAATATCTGTTTACACAATATTGCAAGTCTGTGATTTTGATTTAAGTATTTGATTTTGTATTTAAAGGGAAACAATTTTAATTTCAGCTTCATTACAATTAGGTAGGCAGCACTTTCAAGACTAACCAATTTTTAATTGAGCACAAGATTTTGTTCACACGGAGGGCCTGGGCCTCTAAAGAGATCTATGGGCCATCTAGAGGATCAAAAGTTGAGAAACAGTGTCAAGCAAGGAGCTGGGGATGAAGCTTTTATAAGCTATGGTATTTAGTCGTGTTACAATTTTAAATGTGTACAAAAATGTTTTTATCACCCTCTTTTTATTTGTTTCACCCTAGTAGTCCAGGTATTAGACTCAAACACCTCAAGCTAAAACTCATAATGACATTGATTTTATAGAGCACCACAATGTTTTATTTAGGATTAATTAAATATATAGTTAGCTAATTAATTATTTATATTAAATTATTTATTTATTTATTGATGATTGTTGAGGATGAAAACATAAACACGTTAATACATAGTATTGTCATCACAACCATACACAAAGACAACAACGAAACCTATTCCCATGTTGACATTTTACCAATGAAAATACTGTTTTAAACTTTAATTGCTTATGACGAAACATAAAATTACCCTGTTGACTTTAGCAACAAACTACGAACCCCCAATGGAAATTTCAACAATGAAACCTGCATAATACCATGTTGACTCGCATATGGATGGCCAATGATCGCAGACAGAACAACTAATTTTGTTGAGTCATATAGGGTGTGATTGGATCACTATATCTCGTCTTTTGTTCATTTCCATGTTACCATTACATCCTTCCTACACGTAATTTGGATGGGGTGAACAACTGACAATAATCAAGACGGAAAGTAGGTACAAATATCAGGAGAACAGGTGTGTCAATGTTCAATAGTAATGATGTGGTATGACAAGCGACATACATACATGTCTACAATGAGGCCACAATTACACACCCAATTTGAATTGCTTCCAGCGCCAGTCTATATTTTATCTGACCTGCATATCAAAATCAAGAACTTTTATTTATTTTATTAAGCCTATCACTATAATTTACAGATGCAGTGCAATCGATCGCATTCAGCATGGATCAACATAAAGGGCGTAAGCTAACAGGTTTACTGTTATTAGTGCGTGCCACCACGTTAAACAGGCTTTGAGCCCAGGATAAATAAATTCCATTTCTTAAGCCTCTTCATTTTCTAGTAAATATAGAATACATAAATATTTCTTATTAAATCTTTCCTAATAAGTTATTATCATTAGATGTGGTAATAAAATTCACCAAGTATTGCACATATTTTGTAATCATTCTGCTTACTCCTTCACTTGTGATAAATAGTATGAGTTATTAAATTACCAAACATTATGGATCATTATCCATGTGTTGGTAATCAATAGATATCTCACTTGGCGCTCGATATATACCTGTTGGAACTTACACATAGACAGTCTACTGTAATAGGTAGTAAAACCACATCTATATTTGAAGAGAAAGCTTAAATCTAATGAAATTATTAAGTAGTAAGAAATCATTGACATATGTATAATTGATAGCATTATCATTTCAATAAGGGTAATGATTGGTGAATTGATAGTGCATAATTAATGGTCCCTTTGAAATGTAGTTAAAAGTATAATAAAAATAATAAGTGTACTGGCTTTAGTACCAATATTAGACAATTAACACCAGGCAACTTGATTAACAATGGTACACATTACTGCCAAGAATAAGAGAGTAGAAATATTAATGAGCAACCTATTGTCACTGCTTCCAAATTTGGCAAGTATTTCTTGTTAATATTTGTTCTTGGCTCTTTCTTCTACAGCACATTTCCCCCAAGTACAGCCCACCCCAACCATTCGGGTATGCCTCTATGAGTCATCGACCAAATAAATCAATGTTAATAAAGAATAAAAGATTATATGAAATTAGTGTCATGATGCATTGTTTCTTCCTACTTTAGTACCCTCTTCCCGTGGCTGAAAATTCTAGACAAGATAAATCTATGAAACAATTTATAAAAAAGTGTTCACAGAAGAAGTAACCTGCTTTCAACTTGTAATTGCTAGAAGTTCAAGAGAGAGCAAGAGCACAACAGGATATAAGTCACACAGCGAGAGATTTTTGCAACTATAGGTGCAAATTATATGAATGACACTGTCACTTCTCATAAACAAAACAGGTTTTTAAAAAGAAATGTCTAGGTTCTACGTTGGTAACCAGTTTTGTAAAAATTAATTTGATTTTAAAAACCAATGAAAATATACAAAATATTTAAAATACAATTATAATACTTCATCAAAATATTCTGAAGCACAGTGACTCTTGATAACTCGTGTTTTTTTTCTTTTATAGAAAAGGAATATTAAACAAAGTGAGGTTGAATTTTATGATTTATCAAAATGTATAATTTCACTTTCACATCATTTCCATTTATTGCATTAATATAAAAATATGCATATAAATTTGTCTTGCTCTGAGACACAATTACACAATAAACATTAAACTGAAATGGCAAATGTGAACGTTATCACATCACATTTGACACACAAATACAGAATAAACGTTAAACTAAAATAACTAGTATGACCGTTATCACATCACATCACTCTCCTATGTTGCATTTAAGTGACACAGTGACTATTGATAACTCGTGGATTTTTTCTTTTATAGAAAAGGAATATTAAACGAAGTGAGGTTGAATTTTATGATTTATCAAAATGTATAATTTAACTTTCACATCATTTCCATTTATTGCATTAATATAAAAATATGCATATAAATTTGTCTTGCTCTGAGACACAATTACACAATAAACATTAAACTGAAATGGCAAATGTGAACGTTATCACATCACATTTGACACACAAATACAGAATAAACGTTAAACTAAAATAACTAGTATGACCGTTATCACATCACATCACTCTCCTATGTTGCATTTAATTAGAAATAAGTTTCCAAATGGCTGCTGGATAAATACTTTTTCGATACCTATTTGTAAAAGTAGTTATAATAATCCAATACAATGTTTGGAAATTTGTTCTGTATAACTTATATAAAACACAAAAACAATTCAGAATGAAAGCCAATTTCGCGATAATGATGCAACTGTTTATACGGAAGCATTAATTAGTTTTACTCAAAAATTATGCAGACCTCATCTGCCTTAGGGTAGTAATGACATAGCATATCAAGTCCTAAATCACTAACAATGTGTGAGGTACAGTAGGTCTGCAATCCAAACAAAGACACCATGCTTTTATTACATTGTCAGGTTTGGAATTAACGAAGTAAATACCTTTCAACTTCCGTTTTTTATTAATTCTTTCCTGCTTCAAAATTAGAACCTGGCTGTGTTAAAGAATGCAACCTTTCTAACCCTGGCATGGATATTTATGTCAGTCAGCAGTAAAATCCAGCTAGGGTCATGTATAAACTACTACCAGAAATACATGTTAATTTCATTTATTTTTTATTTATTAAATTTCTGTTTTGAATCAACCAGTTTTTCTATATAATAGAATAATCATGAAAAGTAGAATATCAGCATAAAGATGACATATAAATTTAACCAGAATAGATAGTTCAATTGTGTAATCATTCTTTAAGTTGGACCAAAATAGTTAGTTCAATTGTGCGATAATTCTTCAAGTTTGACCAAAATAGATAGTTAAATTCTACCAGAAACACAAGTTAATTTCATTTACTTTGTATTTATTTAATTTCTGTTTTGAATCAACCAGTTTTCTTATAATAGAAAAATCAAGGAAAGCAGAATGTCAGCATAAGGAAATCCAAAATAGATAGTTCAATTGTGATAATTGTGTGATAATTCTTTACACCATCGGTGCAAGGATTATTCACAACACATGTGGCACAGTGATAGAGTATTGATTTTTATATTTTACAATTGTTGTTAAAAACAATTGCCATTAAGCACAATATAGTGTACAGTGACCTCTATTTTTTTTTTAGGGTTTGAAAGTTTGATTCTCTAACAAAAAGTTATCATGCACTTCAGCATATCTTATGTATCTAGTGACAATTGCATAACTAACAATGTATTTATATCTGTAACAAAATATTTATATTAATATATTAAACAATGGTTCATCTAGTTTTCAGATTTTATATATCATTACTGTTCATTTTCATTACATATTTTTATTATTGCTATCAATAATCTTCCTGTTCATTGTATTATTATTACAAGTATCATTATCCACATTATCGATATTTTCGTTGGATTCTTTTAATTTGTTTACACTGACAATACACAATAGTGCTTTACACTATAGACAGGTTTGGCCTTCGTTTTGTGTCCACATCCATTGTGTAATGCCAACATATTGATCACACTGCGGCAAACCTCAAAACTTGAATTCTGTTAAATATTGATTGACAGATACGCAAACACGTGTCAACCATTCTAAACATCATTATATGCTAAATATTTTCACACCCACTAAAACATTTGATGTAATTTGAAACAATAGTCTATTATTTGATTCATTTGATTTATTATATTTTTGACAAACATGAATTACAGTCATCAGAAAAAAAAACTGGAACAAAAATCAAAGGTGAAAAAAATTATTCTAAACCTCATTATATGCTAATTCTTGTCACACCCATTAAAATATTTATGTAATTTAAAACATCAGTCTATTACATGATTTATTTGATTTATTATATTTTTGACAAAAAACAGACAGTCATCAGAGAAAACGGGAACAAAAATCAAAGGTGAAAAAAATAACAAAAGTGAACTAAATGTCTATGAATATTATTCACTGACATTAAGAGTCAATCACTCAATCACCATAAATATCTAAATATTTAATCCATTCACATTAATTTCTTATCCATGTTAATTCTTTCATCAATCTATGATGACTCTGTCAATCGTATTATATATCCATCACTTTATTCTTTATCTATTCATTCATCCCTCAATATTGTCTCAATCATCAACTCTTTATCCCCCATCTATCATCAAAGAAGGTCAAGACCCACCTCACAATTATTTTATGATATATATTTGTAAAAAGAAAGCATTAAATACATAAAAAGTCTTCAATATTTTGGTAAAAAAATATGAAATTGGTTGATGAGTACAAATGACATTATTGTTCAATAGATTAAATATATATATAGTATGATTTAATAAATGACAATGACATAACTACAGAACAATATAAATCCAGAATGAAAACAATCAAAAATACATAAACATTCACCTTGCCAAATATAATATTATAAACAATTTTTTGAAAAGTTATGATTTTGCTGGTAAGTTGTCAGTAGGTGGGCATGTAATAATCTAAATATTTAAATTTGCACAGGCAGAAAAAACAAAAATATAATGCATACATTTCTAGATGTCAAATCCAACACAACATTTCCAGCAATTTAATATAAAATAAAAATTTAACTAATTTATTTATTTATTTATATATTTATATACAATATTTTTGGAGAGCAACCTTTAAATAAAAGCTGAAGTACGGGGACAAATTAAAAATACAAAAATAGATGCATAACAAAACACTTAAATACCAATGTAGAAAAACAATCAGAACATTATTGTAAAACTTGATTACACAGTGGAATAATAAAACAAGGCACCAAGTGCCTACAATTTGGTTTAGACATAAAAGAAACCAACCACCAAACACAACAGAACAATAAATACTCAAATAACAATATTCCCTTTGCTCATATACCAAACATTAACAATTACATTTCTGTATTAAACATGTCTTATTAATGTCTATATTTATATTATTTAATATACTGTATGTTGTGCCTTGATTTATACTCATTTAATTATTTTATTTAAGTGAAATGTTTTCCTATTTGATCAGACTTTAGTCGTTTAATTTCTATGTATTTGGGGAAATCAAACTATGTTTTTTTTAATGTGTTTTATAATACATGTTTTGATACATTTAATGAATGGTTTTATGTATTTTATTTCTCTTTTCAGGGATTTTTGAATGAAACTGAAATTGAAATTGAATTTAAAATTGAAATTGATTGATTAATAATGATGCGACATTTATTTAGCGCTATTTCATTAAGATCAGAGCGCTTTAAGAGTTATACTCTGAAACAAGAAATACACTAACCAAAGACAATCCCAAAAATATAGTCTCATTTAATGATTGGTTGATTGACTGATTGATAGATTGATTGACTGATTAACTAACTCATCGAATATTGACGACTTATTTGCTGTGTGGTGCTGGATATATTATAATGATATTTGTAATAATCAAATAAGTAAGAGTTTGCTTGGATAAAGCATAAGTGGTTATGCAATATGTGAGGTTCATTTAAGCTGCAGTATAGATTTATAATATAGGATTTAGGTCATTAGGGAGGATAAGCAACAGAGTGTGCTACATTTAATATCACATTTATTTTAACATATAAATCACAATCTAATCCTTTTGACAATATATAAATCCCTCATCTATCTTTTCTTCCATTTAATAATCCCTTGATCTATCCTTTGAGAACTAGCATGTGGCTATGTCTCTGATAGGAGGGGATACAAAACTATAAAAACCTATAAAATGTTAAAAGCATTGTTAATAAATGCTATTATGTAATTATAATTATAATATACAGTAGTTGCACCATACAGAAGACAGAAAAATTAAGAACTATCATTTTTAATGTTATAATTGATTAAATTGTTTCAATAAGTAGAGAATTTCATTATAAACATTTTAGTGGGTAAGAAATTATCACGCAAAAGAAATCTGTTTCAAATGTTCCCCTCAATTTCACAAGTTCATCAATAATTTACTGATTGAGACCTAATCAAGTGGTTAAGTTAATTAGTGTTACTAGGCAACAATTGAATACAACTTTCACTGACTTAATTTTGATTGAATAGATCTTATGAAAGATGCATGAAATTATGTGTACAATCAATATCAAACATGACAACAGGAGGAAAGCACTCGTGTAAAATGCACGTATCAACATGACGAAACAATTACAATATATAAAATCTGTAATAAGTTAGAGACTGTGATTTATCACAGGTATAGCATGACCTATTGTTGTTAATTCCATGTTGTGATTGTAACAATTTTGAAAACATCCCTTGTTAATATTCTACTGTTTACTGTTTCCTGTATTTCATCTGATAAGACAGGACATATTAGGGTTAAATCATTTAAATTTAACGTTTGCTACCCATCATAAACTGGTAAGTCATCCTCCCATAATGAAAAGATGACAGAATCAATTTTTATAAGGATATCAAATTTAATTTGCTCCTCCATTTCGGAAGCAGCAACACTGATACATCAGCGATTCAAGTAGCCCTGCCTGATTGTAAGATAAAAGCAAAATTCCTTAATTAACTATATAATAATATTATCACACTGAATGCTATTATGCTACAGCATCATTTTCCTAAACAATACTTGAATGCTATGCTTCAGTCAGAGTACATCAGTAAGTGTTAAGTTTATAGTCATTCCATTGGAGGTCAAGCAATTTAACAAAATCAAGTATTTATATTTTGTATATAGTTATGGTGTTACTTCTTCCACACATTGCAATCAACCAATTTTTTGTTGATTTTAAAATATCCAATGTTTTTGGATGGCAGGAAAATTTTTTTTCTACAAAACAGCTTGAACAATTTACATATAGGCTCAAGTAAAACATCCACTAGGGTGAGGTTTGCACTGTGTCAGATCTGCTTTCTTACCTCACGCTTGATGTGTCAGAGCAGCAGGAGAGAAATCAAACACAATTTATGAAGACATAAAGAAGATATGCTTACAGTTACAACATGTGAACAAAACGATAAAAAAGGTATAACAATGGAAATTTCATAGGTCAATAAATAAGATCCAACAAAATGGAAAACATGTTATTCATAATATCAAACATAATAAAATGTTTCTATTATGTCTAAATTAGAGAGGTACCAAGGTGCACTGGTGGGGTCCAGAGGAGGATCTCTTGTGTGGGTCAGGGGCTAAAGTATTCCAGCATGCAAATGGTGAATTATATTATCAATCTGATGGTTCTTTTTTATGTAAGGGGAGATGATTTTTTTAGAGGGGCTTTACTGCAAAAGGGAGTTTAGCTAAAGCATAATAACCCCCTCATTATGGGCTTCAATACACACACAGAAAAAAACAATGCCCATTGATATCATTCAACATGAAGAAATCTTTTTCAAACAAATATTCATATTCAAATTAATATTATTTGGGTTTGAATGTTCCATATTATGCTAATATTGGAACAAAACATGCATCAAATGTATTTTTCTATATAATCTAAAATAAAACCTACTTGATGCTGACAGTTAGTAAACACAAATGGATATAAACAAATATAATAAATTTAAAAGCTACTGGTGAGAAATAACCCTTATTTTCTAGACTCAAAATTATTGAAATTTGATATTAAAATATAATAAATATATGATTAATTTCTGTTAAGCATTGCTTCTTATGTGATTATACGCAGAAACATACAAGGCACAAAGATCTGCTTTAGTACTTCCACCACTAATAAAATATGTATGATATCTATATTGATTATAATTTTTATTTTTATTTTAGTCCACCAGAAATACGGATTTGACTGGACAAAATTGCAACAAAACGTTTATGATCTAAATATAATCTTAATTATATGTAAAACAACATACTAAAAGTTTACCAAAATAGGACGTACATAAAGGTGTTTTTTATAACCAAAAGTTCAGCACTATTTGAAAGTAGACTTTTACACGGTACGTACTGCGGTTTTCAAACTTTTCTTGATTATGATTGGTCAACATTTAGGTCAACGTAGGTCATATCTGTTTGTTGCCGGAAAGAGTGAGACCCGCGTGCGAGCTTCGCGATCGCGAGATGTATGACCAGACAAATTTTATTGTAAAGTCTAGGCCTGAGGCCTTGTAATAACATTTCATTTTAGGCCCTAGCCTAGGCATTGCTCTCTTGCTTCCTGGTTCAGTCTCGCGCACACCATGAAGTGTGTCACTTTCCCCGCATTGCAACGTTTTCTCGGCTAACGTACGCATGAACGTATAGAGAAAATCTTAGTAACGTAGGCCTAGGACTATTTTCAATGTAATCTCATCAGTAAGTATCTAGGTGTAGAATGGAACCAGAAATGCATCGGTCTACTGATGTAGAACTACTACTTTATTTATTGTCGAGTACCGTTTTTTTGGTTTTTTTTATTGTACAGTATCGCAAAAACTAGAGCAGTCTCAAAATAAAAAATCTTTCAACTTATATTTTGACGCCTTTTGAATTTATTCTTAGGATTCAAATCTGTATCATAACATAGGCCCTACTAATTATTGAGTCGTTTACTCTATTCATGATACATGCATCCAATAGAAAGCTCAATATTAAAAGAAAAAGAATATTGGTCATTGATTTCGCATCACACGAAAATGGGAACATAACATAACTATTGTAGTTTTGATTACATTACTGCTGACGATAAATGAATTTTGCATTGAAAATTATTAACATAAATTAGTTCTACTGTAATTCACTTCTAGGTCAATATAAATAAAATTTTGTAATTTTGAAAACATTATACCAACACCCCTAATAAGGGTACAATTTCACGCTTTGGTTTGTGTCCCTTGAATATTGGTAGGCCTACCCTTATCTTATTGAGAAGTCCCAAAAGGGCCCCTAATTAGGGGTTCTACTTTATATCGGAGTACTGTAGTGTCTTCCAACAACAATATAGTTTGATAAACATACTTATTAAAGAAAATAATTATCTAAAACAGCTTTTCAATTTAATTTTCCGCCTCCTACAGGTGCAGTAATCATACATTTTCTTAGCTCTACTTCAGCCGTACGTGGTTGGGACTGAGGTAAAAAGAAATATAAAATAGTACCTAGATGGGAATAGACACTTTTATAAATTTTATAGTAAAATTCGTCATCATCACATCACCAGGCAAAATGAAGCTTCAACAAATTTCTTTTATTAACGATTTTCGGCAACCATATAGATCTAATTAATACTGTATATGTGATGTAAAATTAATCATCATTGATCGTACGTTTCTTTGTTATTTATGTACTTTTGTTGCCATAAGAAAAACTAATTTAATATTTTAATTTGACAATAAAGCTATCTTGTATCTTGTCTCTTGTATCTAATATGAATCGCTGCGATAGAAATACTGTATAAAACACAATTGTCTTCGATTTATCTACTTTACCTACTTCATGAGCCGAAAACCAATTTATCTTTACACATTTTTTCTCATACTTGTATAATAAAGGCAAATTAATCGTACCTATCATGTCATTGTATTTAAAATTAAAATTGAATTATTGTCGTAGAACCAATTACTGTATGTCCAACTTTGGTGCTTCAAATCCGTATTTCTGGTGGACTATAAATATTACAGAGGTTACTAACAATTTTTTACTTCCGTGTTTACATTCTGGGACGTGACGTACGTACAAACTTGCGTACGTACATACGTGTTGCGTAAAGGAGTACGCGCAGACTGTTGAAGGTATGTTAACCAATCAAAAGCGTCAGCGGGAAATCAAATTGAAGCGCTTCGTAACCAAGGCACAGCACACACATCCAGTAGGCAGGGCGTATAATCCCAGTGAAATAGTTCAGTTTTCTTTGCTATAAAAATCACCTTTCCCGTGGGTATATTTTAGTAAACTTTTTGTATGTTGTAGATATAAAATTTAACTATATATATTCATAAAAATACATTTTGTTGCAATTATGTCCAACTTTGGTGCTTCAAATCCGTATTTCTGGTGGACTATTTATTCTTCCTTCATAGTGAATATACACTTTCAATACACAGTACTGGTTTTTAAAGTGGTTCAGTTCTTAACTACAAAATTTTAAAAGCAGATAATATGAATATGAATATGAGATACTATTTAATATGAGATACCATTATGTAACACCATGCCATTATGGTTAGGTAGCCCCTGAGGCTTAATTTTAAATGCTAAATATAGATCTCTTTTCAAATTTTGTCCTTGTGTTCCACTGTTATATTGGTACTATAATCATATTATTACATGCTTATCATTTTCTGCATGCTAATTAAAGTTTATCTTCTGCATGTTAAGAGCATAATAAAGTTCAGTATCAATGTTATACATCCTATCATGTGTAAATTACTTAATTCTGACACATGTATGAGGCAAGCCAAATACTAGTGCTATACATAGCATATGCAAAATAAATGATAATATATATATATACTTGTATTTAGATTGGACTGGATTTATTCGGTGTAAACACCAAGGATAGCCCACGAAAGTCTAGAAGAAGACTTATTTCCAGTGGGGTCCTTCTGGTGGTGATTGGACAGTACACAGGGAGATAATACCCTACTCTTTTCTGAAGAGTGTACTGCGTTCTTTAACGTGCACATGGGCCAATGCACACGGGACCAACGGCTTAAATGTCTGATCCGAAAGACGGCGCACTATTGTAACTTGTATTTCAGCCCTCTAGCTGAAACACAAGGAGAGGCAACGATGGGAATTGAACCGGGGACCTAGAGATCTCCACGGTTCAGCACATACAACGGCTACCACCTGATTAGCCAACTGAGCTAAGATGCTCAGTCAGCTAATATGTTTATTTAATTAGGTATTTTGCACTCAATTCCAAAGAAAAATTAAGATGATTATTCATATCTATTATACACACAGATCTGGGACAGATCTGTGTGTATAATACACACAGATCTGGGACAGATGATTACAATTTATATTTTGAGGTAAGTTTCAACAAAGAAAACATATGTTGGTTCATTGTTGTAAGTATTTATGAAATACTACTCAATTTTGTGATGTGCATCAGAAAATGTTCATCCTTATCTGCTTAAAAATGTAAACATTTAGAAAATAGAGGGCAGTATAATCTTACCTGATATTTGCTCACAGTTGATGCCACTGTAACCTACGCTGCATGAGCAAGTATAGCTGTTAACGCTTGTGTAACAGGTGCCATTATTCAGACATGGAGATGAATTGCAGGCATCTAAAATAAAACATTGTATAAAATGTATATATTTTTATCAAGTAGTATGGAACTCAGTAGTATGGAACTCAGTATTCTCAATTTTATAAAATTTGAAAAGATCGGTTGCATAAACTGGCTATAATCTTATTATTAATTTATTGTTTTATGAAGACGTTTACTTTTGTTCCAGTCCTAATTTAATACTTAATATACATCATATAAAATGCAATTTTTTTATGAAGTAGTATGGAACTCATACATGAATTTTGATAAGATTGGTTGCATACACTAGCTATAATCTTATATAACATTTATGTTTACTTTGCAGTGGAGGTAAGACAAGTGTGTGGCCTTGGAGAAAGATAGGGGCCCCAAAATGTGATTTTAAATTATTTTCAGGCATTCAATTAATTAGTAAATTATTAACTTCTTTTTAAACATGGTACCATCATAAAACTGTCAGATGGGATGAGCAATGATATGATATATCCTAAAATGTGCAAGACTTGATACCAAGCACATCGATTGACTGGCAGTAGTTACAACCAGGGCTTACACCTGAAGTACAGATCAAATGTCACTGGGAGTTTACAGGCAAACTACCCTGAGTCACAGCCACCCTAAACACCCTAAATGTAAGCTAATCAATAGGCTGCTCGATCTATTGAATGGTTTCAACAATGGCTGCATGGTATGCTGAAGAATCAATAGTGATCATCAAACATAGATAATACAAATATCAATACATTTATCATTCAAAATCATGCAGGCAGAAATCTATGACACATTTTATTTGTGGTATTCTTCAGTCTGTGATTCATATAAAACATCTCCAGTATTTCATGAAGATCAGAGCAAAGTTTTGCTTTTTTTTTGTATTTTTTACTACTATACTGTGGGGATGAAAATACATCTAATAGATGAAAACCAGAAAGTGAGAAAATAAAATAATACAATGCAGATGAAACCAAACACCACAACACCATTTCTCAGCGATTAAGACTCATCAGGACAGTATTCACAGGAGCTTGAATGATGTTAGCATGAAACAACAAATGTTAAGCTTTGAATATGATAATGTTAATGATGATAGCTTCTTTACTAAGAACATACAAACATTTACAACTAAAATAGAAAAATAAAGGTCTGTTTTCAGACCCATTAATTCTTGCTAAGGCTACTTTGGTTATTCATAAGTAATGTTGGTTAACAGTACAGGCAATCTTAGTTCATGCTATCAGCCTCAAATAAAATCATCTGGATGGGCAACCTGTGTTTTTTGATACAGATTTATTATTGGCATATGCAAGAGTGAAAGCAATTACAAACCAGCTTACCAAATGTCTGACATCTTAGTCCAGAGTAGCTAGGCAAACAACTGCATTCATAAGAAAAATTATCCACATTAGCGATACAAGTAGCTTGGTTTTCACAAGGTGATGATATGCAGGGATCTAAATAACAAAGACAAAACAATGATTTAATCTGGAAAACAATTTCAAAGTGCTTTCGTTTGTGGTAAAATATTTTTGCAATGTATTAAGTCATCATACATAGCACAGACATGCATGTTGTTACCTTGATTCTGGCAGTGGTCACCCAAGTATTCGTCTGGGCATGAGCAGGAGTAGTGTGAACCATCTGAGTTACTTGTACAGTTGCCATTATTTACACATGGGTTAGATGCACAAGGATCTATAGGAAAAACAGATTTCAAGACACGGTCATCTACTTACATATGGCTTTATCTACATGAAAACATTAAGTCAAGAGACAGGTTGTCTATTTCATTTTTCTATATTTTGAAATAAATATATGATGATATTTATAATGTCATTTTTTCAATCATTACATGAATATTCATTATAAAAGCATTGATTGCAACTTAATTTGGAAGAAGACATAATGAAGTATTTGAATCATTTTATAAACAATAGGTAGGGTTGCTGTTTACTAATTGTTGACATACCACTGAATTGACAGGTGTTTCCTTGATAACCAGGTGTACAGAAGCAGGTGTAAGATGACCCACCAACACCTGTACTACAATTGCCATCATTTAAGCATGGACTTAATAGGCAAGCATCTGAAATGAGTTGTATTAATCAGATCAGTGTTTCATAAAATTTATCATTCATTTATCAATCAATCAATCAATCAGTGAGGTCAATATCCCTACATATGTTGATTTGGATCATTTATATTCTTAGAGGTTAAATATTTCATTACTCACCTACAGCTACTACTTGTCATGAGCAAATATCATTGCAGTGTATATTACATTTATCATAGCATTGTCCTTAACCACTTTCAACTTGCATAACTTATAACTTATTATTCAAAAACTTACTGAAGTGTTCACAATAGATTCCAAGATATTGTGATGGACACTGGCATGTGAAGGCGGAGGCATTTTGGTTTGATTGACACATTCCTCCATTTTGACAAGGGTTTGAGCCACAGGGATCTACGAATTCACAGTTGTTGCCTAGGTAACCAGTTCGACAGGTACATCGGTGTGAGGTACTATCTTCAGTTGGTTGACAATTGCCTTCATTTTGACAAGGGTTTGACAAACAGGGATCTTATGAAGGTTGGATGGAGAAAGAAAATCAAATGATAAGAATTTTGTTTGTACTGCATTTCCATTCTTCGCTTACAGACATTCAGCATATTTCCATTTAAGATTTGTTATAAATTATCCATCTATTGGAAACACAATACAATACCTAAATATTGGCAACTGGATCCGAGGAAGTCTGGCTGGCAAAGACAAATGAAGTTTTCACTGTCAGTACTCATCAAACATGTTGCATTGTTTAGACAAGGAAACAAACTACATGGATCTAAATTCAATAAAAATGTAAATTATAGTTTGTTAATTAATCAAGAAATAATAATAATGTAGAATTATGGATGGATGATGGATATTTCAGTTGAAACACAAGGGCAGCGATGGGAATTTAACCAGGGACAGATATCCACAGATCAGCACACACACACACACACAATAGCTACCACTAGTGTAGCCGACCCAGCTAGCTGCTTAATTTGGTTTATAATGATTTCTACAGCAATTCTCAAAGCACAGTGGCAAGTGAATATACTCCTACTGAGTATTGTATGAACATAATGCCAAATAAGACACTAACCCCTCAACTCGCAGTTGGCCCCAGTGAAGCTATCGAGACATCGACAAGTATATGAGTCACCAGTGTCTCCAGTAATGCACGAACCTTGATTCTGACAAGGTGAAGAGACACAAGCATCTGGAGAAAATGTAAAATTATTTTTTTATTGTTTACTTATCTAGACACATGAACAATTTTATCAATCCCATTTGCAAGACATATATACGCATAGACCTAGATTTCTTAAAATTAGACCAAAATAAGCAAGAAATACTGGTATTTTTTATGACAGTTAAGAAATCTAGATCTATACCATATCAACAAGACCAGATGAAGGTCTTTGATGTACACATGATACTCTATATAAACTATGCCTTGTCAATAGGCTTAGGGAGTGAAGTAGTATTTACAGATATTAACAGATATTTTCAATTTATTTACATACTTAAAATTTACTTGTATATAAACATATAACTTGCTTATATATGACAATTTTAAAATTATGTATTTATGTATCGTAAATTTTAACTTACTTATGTATTGACAATGTTTGCCATGAAAACCAAGAGAACAGACACAAACATATGAAACTGGATTTGTGTTCAGAAGACAGATGCCTCCATTTTCACACTGACTTGGAAGACATGGATCTAAAGATTGCACAGAAAACAAAATTACACCAATCAATCATGATTTTGGTAGTCTATGAGTCAGATACTTACATGGATACACCGCTGTATCACATGGGTAAAAGATAGCGTTTACCCTCGGGATATAGTTGGTGTATCCAGTATTAGCATTAGCAATATCTGAAGCAAGGTTACTATAGAGGGCAGTCTTCATATTGTTAATGCTGTCAGAAAAACGTGATGTAATGGATTATGCATTATGTACTTTGTATGATAACATTATATGAATTCATATTTGCATCTAATTGATTTTTAGTTACACAGAAATGAAAGCAAACATTTTAGAAACCTTTTGAAATATTGATAATATTAATATACAACATAAACTACTGATGGCTATATAAATACATAAGGCAGAACATTAGGACAATAATGTATACATACTTGGTATTTCACAGTTTTCACCTAGGTAGGTTTCTGGACAAGTGCACTGGTAAAGGGAGCCACCAACATCCATGGTACACGTACCTCCATTATTACACGGATCAGATATACAGGGTTCTGTAGGTTATAATAAAATCAACCAATTTAAAAAAAATTATTCTATGGTGAATTAAATACAAGAATTTAGAGCAATTGCTATTAAATAACTGCTTTGACTTCTTGTGTTTCACTGACCTGGGAACTGACATGTAGGTCCCTGGAAGCCTTGTAAGCACACACATATATATGCAGAACCATCATCTGCAGGACTGCATGTACCTCCATTTTCACAGGGAAGCAGCAGGCATGGATCTGGAAACAACAATTTAATTATAAATATTATGATAATCTGATTCAAACATTTCATCAACATTGCGGGCCTTTGTCTCACACCAGATCCCTAATGGTAATAATAATAATAATAATAATAATAATAATAAAACAACAATATTGTAATAACTTCAAAATAATATGTTTATAGTCTAAATTTTTACCCTTGTTTACTGATATTTCTGTGGTTTGGTGACTGCAATGGTTTAATGGCTGTTGTATTATATCTCTTCCATCTTGTAATTATTTTATTTTACTGCAATTGATCATTGTTTTAATATTTTTACTGTCAACTGTATATATTAATGCTATTTTATGAATTTCCCTTTTTGGAGCAATAAAGTTTATCTTGTCTTACCTTTTTAAGATCCTCATCAGTATCATTATCATTAACAATATTTTAAAAACTTTCCATAATCATTATATACACATTGCCATCTACTTAATGGTTGATGCAATTACAGATTCACATCTATATAGAGTATAGATAGCATAAGCGTTCTTTTACACAAGAAGATGAAGAGCACACATTTACATTTTTTTTTATTTTGAAAAGTTAAAGCAAATATCTTTTGCTTTAATATTAAAATATTTAATGCTAATATATTTGTTGAACCATTACCTAAGTTTTGGCAGAGGTCTCCATGGTAACCCTCAGCACATAAACATCTAGTTGTCTGCATGTCTTCACCAATAATACATGTAGCATCATTTTCACACAGGTTCATTAAGCATGGATCTATATAATAATACAAAAAAATATACACTGACATATTGTGTGGCTAATATCACATTATTTAAACTTTGTCTATTATTTATTCTAATCTAATCTGGTCATCTATATATCACCTTCTTTACAGATACAAAGCACTGTAAGTTTTTTCCTGGTCATTGGGTCCACATGCTTAAGTGTTGCTGCCATCTAGGTGGAGCAGGCACCCCACCAGGTACCTATTTATACTCCTGGGTGGAGAGAAGCAATGCAGATAAAGTGCCTTGTTCAAGGACACAAGCGAAATGCACAGCGAGGGATTGAAACCCCGACCTTGAGGTTGGGAAACCAAACCGTTCACGCTGCACAAAACCGCTTTCACCAAAGTGGTGCACTGGGATGGAAAATCCAATTAATGTTGAGGTAAGTTCTGCATATAGCGAATAACCCAAATAAATATTTAAAAAATAGAATATAGCTGAAATGGATAAATTAATGACATTACAAATACCACAACAGAGAGAGAAAAACAGACATTACAAATACCTGGATATAAGCAGTTGCTGCCAATAAAACCAAGTGCACATGTACAGGTGCTATATATACCATCATTACCAGGTGTACAGGTGGCTCCATTCTGACATGGGTTGTATATACATGGATCTGACAGTAAAACAAATAAATAGATTTAAAAACAGGTATGATATAGTTTTATATTGTATATAAATATATATATTTTGGTAATTAAATAGTAAATGTACACTTTAGGTATGATTGTACTATAAATAGCATACAGTTCTACATATTGCACTGTCTCAAAGCAGAAAATCAAATTCAGTAGCCATCCATAAATAGTGGAATGCAATAGACGATTCTCTTATTTTTGAGGGGTGGTCTATGTAGAGGGATCATTGATGCTTGATTGTTTATTAAGATTAGCATATTATAAAATAGATGTTCTGTGCCACCAACAAACTAAGAAGCCAACATATTTGAAAATGACACAAACATATAAATGTACAGAACTCACTGATAAATTCACAGAGTGGTCCAACGTATTGAATGGTACAGGAACAATTGAAACCCATGGGGTCAGATGATGAGCATATACCCCCATTCAAACAAGGAAAGGAGGTACACGTATCTGGAATTTAAAAAATCAACATCAACAACTTTGAAACAATCAGGAACTATTCTAAGGTACCCACCTACTTGTACATTGGTCCTGGAGTGAGAATGTTCGTGTTAATTATACGTGTCAATATTTTGATCAAACTATCATACAGAAAATTTTTCAATTACTTTGTAGTTAAATGAACTAGTAAATTCATGTCAGCATTTACCTTGTTTGACCTTGTTTGTTTAAAAACACTTCTTTTTTATCAATATTCATTTTTAAGGTTTTCTGCACAATAATACAATAACAAATATACATAGCTTACCCAGAAATTGACAGGCATCACCTAGGTAACCAATACTACACATGCAAGAAAATGAAGAGCCATCATCGCTGGGCATGCAGGTTGCTCCATTTTCACATGGGTAGGATAAGCATGGATCTGTCAAAAATAGGATACATTCTTATTAATTCAGAATTCTATGTTTCAATTCTAGAGAGAAAATTATAATATTTTCAACTTGACTTACCAATGTTTTCACATTTGCTGCCAAGGAACATATGTGCACAATTGCAAGTGTATGTAGCTCTAGAAGAGTCTGAGGTGCAGACTCCACCATTCAGACAAGGGGATAATGAGCATGGATCTGGCAAAAAAAAAAATAGAATAGAATAGAACAATAGAATTAAAACTACATAGACCACCCCTCAAAAATAAGAGAATGGATCTGGCAAAAAAAAAATAGAATAGAATAGAACAATAGAATTAAAATGATCGTACTTATACTTCATAATTGGAGGGAGTAAAAGATGAAAAGAAAGTACAAATGTACAGTGTTCTAGTAGATGGTGAATGCATAGTCATTACCTCTGCAAAACATTCAAACCTTTGGATTATGCAGATAATCGTCATAGTAGGAGTTACCAGCGTTACTAATACATTAAACATACATATTGCTAAATGACATACTTATGTGCTGGCAGTTAGCTCCAACAAATGAATCTAAGCATGTACAGTTGTAGATGGAGCCATCACCAGATGATTGACAGGTGCCACTGTTAAGGCAGGGGGTGGACTCACATGGATCTGAAAGGTAAAGGAAAATGAAAATATGAATAACAACACCACAAAGTTGAAGCAATGTAGTTTTATTTATAAGGAACAAAAACATTTTTTTCTTGAATATATTCTTATCACATACATATTTAACATTCATTTATGAATACCCTCAGAGATGATCCTCACAGGCCTAGTTCAGACCAGGTGGATAAACCCGGCTCAACTCACCGGGTTTATCCACGTACCAGTCTGAACTAGGTGGCTTATCTCAAGCCGGACTGTGTTCCTATGGTAACTAGGCCTGGCGTGCCACCATGTTTCTAAGCCGGGCTTTAATCGCTGTAGGGGGTCTTGCGTTGACTTCGGGTAAAAAAATGATGGAAGTGTTGGAGACTTTAATGGGAAATTGCAACATAATTGCAAAACATTAATTTATTGTTATTATAATTCTTAATAATCTCACCATAATACTGGCAGAGTTGACCTTTGAACCCATATGCACACTGACAACTGAAAGTGACATCTGGTCCTAATATCAGTGTTAGACATTCCCCTGCATTCTGACAGGGGTTTGAAAGGCAGGGATCAGCAATTTGACACTGTAACCCATAGTAATCTGTCTCACATAGACAGACGAAGATGGTCCCTGTATCTATACAAGCTCCACCATTCTGACACGGGGAAGACTGACAAGGATCTGCACAGACAAAATTAAATCACATTTCAATCAAACCTTGTAGTTGACAAATCTCTCCAATGAAATCCATTGCACATTTACAAGTAAATCCTGATGGAATAGTCTCACAGATTCCTCCATTGAGACATGGAGTTGAAATGCAAGGATCTGAAAGAATGATAAGTTGAAAACATAATATTACAAACCCTAAAAGGTTAAACAAGACTATATGAATGAACGCTGGGCACAGCTTTGATTTTCTTGTAAATTGTAAACCATTAAACAAACAAAGTAAACTATTGTCTACAACATAAATAGTCAAGCATACCTTGATTCTGGCATAAGTCTCCCATGTATCCATTTGGACAGATGCACAGAAAGGTGTAAGTATCAGCACTGTTGAAACACAACCCTCCATTCTGACAAGGCATGGATAAACATGGATCTAAAGGTGTGGAAAGCATGGAAAGGATTAACAACTACAAACTTCTTCAGAATTCTAGTTTATAAATCAATGGGAATAAAAAATATAGTATGATCTAATACCTGGTAAAATATCACAGGTGGTTCCACTGAATCCAGGTGGGCAAATACAGGTGATATCGCCATTATTTTCTGGAATGCAGGTGGCGCCAGATGAACATGGGTTGTTGAAACATGGATCATCTGAAATGTATACAATTTGATCATTTAAATATTATAAAATAAAAGCACAATAATTTATATAACAAAACAACAAATAATAACAACAATAATATTGTATTCTTACAAATTTCACAAAGATTTCCTATCCATCCAGTTAGGCATTCGCAGCTGAAGTAGAATTGAAAGTTGTTGCATATTCCATTGTTCATGCAGGGTGAGCTCTGACATGGATTTGAGACTGTAATTTAATTAAAAAAAATTAAAGTAATAAAGTAAATTTTGTTAATAAAATACAGAATATTAGTGATTATTAATATCATCTTTCAATTCTAATATTAGATAAGAAATTACCTTGATCGCAAACTATTCCCTCCCAACCATTAGGGCATGTACACCTGACAGATGTTTGCAAGTTGATACAGGTTGCACCATTTCTACAGGGGGAGCTCATGCATAAATCAATGGCTGCAAAAAACAATATGAAAGATTATTCAATTTACTGATCTAATGAATATTCATATGGTTTAAAATAATGTTAAAGAAATCATATATAATACGTCAGTATCTAAAAGCACTCTACAAAACTCAGTCTCAGAGCGCTTTATATTTTCACCCCAGTCATTTGTCTATTTCGTAAATCATTTCTGATTTGTGTATTTTACTAAAAATTCTAAAAAATACAAATTACCTTCTTCACATGTACTTCCTTCCCAGCCTGCACTGCAAGAGCAGATAAAACTGGTTTGAAGGTTAAAACAAATGGCTCCATTTTGACATGGGAAAGATTGGCACACATCAATAGCTGCAATTAACACAAAAAGACCATAAAAATTGAATATAAGTACAAGAGAAAGTGAAAGTGTGTTTGGTAGTTTTGACATGGTGAGAAAAAGCACAGATTCGCAAATAAAAAATTATTCAAATTGAAAGTTTAGTTGAGGATAAATGAAACTATGAATCTAATAATGAATCTTCCCTTATATTGACTGATTTGACTTACCTTGTTCACAATTGCTTCCTTCCCAGCCTGCATTGCATATACAGTTGTAGCTTGATTGGAAATTGTTGCACACTGCTCCATTCTCACATGGGAAAGACTCGCATGGATTAGATGCTAAAAATCAAAATGATAAGCACATTGTGAATTGTGAATGGAAGAAAAAAAAAACTAATCCATGACATAGAATGTAGTAATTTCTTACCAGAGTCACAATGTAACCCTTCCCAGCCTGCAACACAACTACAGTTATAACTGGTTTGGAAGTTATTACAAACACCTCCATTTTGGCAAGGGTTGTCCAGACACAGATCAATTGCTGAAATTAAGAAAGATGAAAATCTATTTTTAATTACACTGAAACTGAGTAACATATAATCAACACGTTATCTGTTTTAGGAATGTGATGTCTACAGTTCCGCCCAATAACTTCAACATGTCACGAATGTAATTAGTTTATCATTATTCTTAAAGAGTACATATTACATATATGTAATATACTTACCTGGATGAACACCTCCCTAACAAAATTTGCAACATGATCTCATGAAAATGATAAAGCTAGGCGTGATGTTGGGCATTTTTACACATCACACTGGTGTGAAAAGTTACAATAAATTTTAGTAAGTACTGTAGAGAGTATTTTTTATTCATCAGTTCATCTAGATAAGTAATGAATGTTTGGTTGAGTACTAAAATTAATTTATTACAGTTACAATTGATTCATCATTATCTTTCATGAATCACTGAAAATGAGTTAAATAATGTAAGAACCCTGACTACATCACCCTGATAACCACCAGTGTTAATAGCTATAGTAACAAGACCTTAACAACCAATCACCTTCATTGCAGACTGTGCCCTGCCACCCTGGTGAGCATGTGCAGAAGTAAAATGTCTGGTAATTAACACAGACAGCTCCATTTTCACACACTGAATTGATACATAGATCAACAACTGAAAGCATGTAAAATAAACGGAAGCTAAATAATTAAAGAAACAAAGCATTAGGCATAGCAAAAGACATACATAACAGAAGCAGAAACCCCAACCAAATAGAGGCAACAAATTTTATAGACTTTACAATATGTTAGTTTGTTAGTTTCACCTGGTATTTATTACTGTTAAACTAAGATTCCTCCACCTCTCATACTGTTGTGTAAATTCGTGTCACCTTATATAATTATTCTTATTATATAATATAAATAGTAGGAGCTTATATGAATATGTAATAATGTAATTATAATAAATTAATCAGAAACACAGAATACAAATTGAAAAATGAATTTATTGGGTTAGTTGATAAATGATCTTAATAAAGCACGGTACAGAATAAACGTTAGAATGTTACTGAGTTAAATTTCAAATAGTATGAATGTCACTGATGATGCTTGAATAAAAGCGAAACAAAGAATAAAATGGCCTTGTCAATTTTTGGAGTGACATTTATACTATTTGCACAAAATAAAGTTCATGAAATAAAACATGGTATTCAAAAAAAACTACTGATATATAAAGTTAACCCTTTAAACCAAACTGGCCAGAAAACATCTCAATTGGCCAACAAACTATTGATGAAATTAAACCTAAAGATGATGATATATTAAAATGCAATGTGTAACAGAAACATATCATGAAATTATCTCAAATAGCCAGGTAACTGGTCATGCAATGTCAATGGGCCTTTCAGTATATGAAACCAATTATAACATAAGATTTAATTTATTTGGGTTAAAAGGTTAATGAGTAAATGTACCTTGATCACAGTGACTTCCAAGCCATCCAGGTGTACATGCGCAGGTGTATGAAGTTTCTAAGTCTGTACAAGTTGCTCCATTCTGACATGGAGTGGAATGGCAT
>NW_022684320.1:916985-950822 GCF_011630105.1 Anneissia japonica | reverse complement strand
TTCACTTACCTTGTTCACAATGAGTCCCTTCCCAGCCTGCACTGCATGTACAGTTGTAACTTGTCTGAAAGTTATTGCAGATTCCTCCATTCTCACATGGGGTGGATAAACACAGATCAATTGCTAAAAGGAGTAAAAACATTGCAATGAAAGACATAAATAGTAAACTATCATTAAATATTATTTTAAAGAAAATTATAAAACATTCACTTACCTTGTTCACAATGAGTCCCTTCCCAGCCTGCACTGCATGTACAGTTGTAACTTGTCTGAAAGTTATTGCAGACTCCTCCATTCTCACATGGGGATGGTAAACACAGATCAATTGCTAAAAGGAGTAAAAACATTGCAATGAAAAGACATAAATAGTAAACTATCATTAAATATTATTTTTTTTAAATTATAAAACATTCACTTACGTTGTTCACAGTGTGTCCCTTCCCAGCCTGCACTGCATGTACAGTTGTAGCTTGTCTGAAAGTTATTGCAGACTCCTCCATTCTCACATGGGGTGGATAAACAAAGATCAACCACTAGGAAGGAAAAAACATAGAAGTGAAAGACATATAAAGCTAAATTTATCAATTACTATTTTAAGAAAATTATAACTTTGACTTACCTAGTTCACAATGTGTCCCTTCCCAGCCTGCATTACATGTACAGTTGTAACTTGTCAGAAAGTCATTGCAGACTCCTCCATTCTCACATGGGGTGGATAAACACAGATTAATTGCTAAAAGGACTAAAAACATTGCAATGAAAAGACTTAAATAGTAAACTATCATTAAATATTATTTTAAAGAAAATTATAACACTTACTTACCTTGTTCACAGTGTGTCCCTTCCCAGCCTGCACTACATGTACAGTTGTAACTTGTCAGAAAGTTATTGCAGATTCCTCCATTCTCACATGGGGTGGATAAACAAAGATCAACCACTAGGAAGAAGAAAACGTAGAAGTGAAAAAAAGACATATAAAGGCTAAATTTATCAATTACTATTTTAAGAAAATTATAACCTTGACTTACCTTGTTCACAATGAGTCCCCTCCCAGCCTGCACTGCATGTACAGTTGTAGCTTGTCTGAAAGTTATTGCAGACTCCTCCATTCTCACATGGGGTGGATAAACAAAGATCAACCACTAGGAAGAAAAAAACGTAGAAGTGAAAGACATACAAAGGCTAAATTTATCAATTACTATTTTAAGAAAATTATAACCTTGACTTACCTTGTTCACAATGAGTCCCTTCCCAGCCTGCACTGCATGTACAGTTGTAACTTGTCTGAAAGTTATTGCAGATTCCTCCATTCTCACATGGAGTGGATAAACAAAGATCAACCACTAGGAAGAAGAAAACGTAGAAGTGAAAGAAAGACATATAAAGGCTAAATTTATCAATTACTATTTTAAGAAAATTATAACCTTGACTTACCTTGTTCACAATGAGTCCCTTCCCAGCCTGCACTGCATGTACAGTTGTAGCTTGTCTGAAAGTTATTGCAGACTCCTCCATTCTCACATGGGGTGGATAAACAAAGATCAACCACTAGGAAGGAAAAAACGTAGAAGTGAAAGACATATAAAGGCTAAATTTATCAATTACTATTTTAAGAAAATTATAACCTTGACTTACCTTGTTCACAATGAGTCCCTTCCCAGCCTGCACTGCATGTACAGTTGTAACTTGTCTGAAAGTTATTGCAGAGTCCACCATTCTCACATGGGGAGGATAAACACAGATTAATCGCTAAAAGGAAAAAAACATTGAGGTGAAATGGGTGGATAAACAGAGATGAACATTTAGGAAGGAAAAAGAACATGAACATTGAAGTGAAAGACATATAAAGGGTAAACTCATCAAATATTATTTTAAAGAAAATTATAAAACATTCACTTACCTTGTTCACAATGAGTCCCTTTCCAGCCTGCACTGCATGTACAGTTGTAACTTGTCTGAAAGTTATTGCAGACTCCTTCATTCTCACATGGGAAGGATAAACACAGATCAATTGCTAAAAGAAAAAAATAAAACATTGCAGTGAAACGTATAAATGGTAAACTATAATTATATATTATTTTAACGAAAATTAAAACTTTTACTTACCTTGTTCACAATGAGTCCCTTCCCAGCCTGCACTACATGTACAGTTATAGTTTGTCTGAAAGTTATTGCAGAGTCCACCATTCTCACATGGGGTGGATAAACACAGATTAATCACTAAAAGAAAAAAAAAATTGCAGTGAAAACGTATAAATGTTAAACTATCATTAAATATTATTTTCAAGAAAATTATAACTTTTACTTACCTTGTTCACAATGAGTCCCTTCCCAGCCTGCACTACATGTACAGTTGTAACTTGTCTGAAAGTTATTGCAGACTCCTCCATTCTCACATGGGAAGGATAAACACAGATTAACCGCTAAAAGGAAAAAATGTTGAGGTGAAATGGGTGGATAAACACAGATTAACATTTAGGAAGGAAAAAGAACATGAACATTGAAGTGAAAGACATATAAAGGGTAAATTCATCAAATATTATTTTAAGAAAATTATAACTTTGACTTACCTTGTTCACAATGTGTCCCTTCCCAGCCTGCACTGCAAGTACAGCTGTAGCTTGTCTGAAAGTTATTGCAAACTGCTCCATTCTCACAAGGGGTGGATAAACACAGATCAACCGCTAGAAAGAAAAATGTAAGTGAAAAACAGGTTAAATGTAAACTATTATGAAATGATTATGAAGTTTGCGACTATTCCTGTAAATGAAAAATGCTTTTAATGTGAAAGTGTGAATATTACCATATTATTACAATAACAAATTAAAATAAAAAACATGATTTCAATTAAACTTACCTTGTTCACAGAATATTCCATTCCAACCTGAGGGGCAAGCGCAAGTGTATGATGTTTGGAGGTTAATGCAAGTAGCACCATTCTGGCATATGGAGAACTCACACATATCAATCGCTAAAAAATAGTTAAAAAGAAACAGATTTTATAGAAAAACTGACAAGTTCATTTTAGAATTTATGTATTTTGGTAAGAAAAAAAATACGAAAATACTGACGTTGTTCACAATTTAACCCTTCCCAACCGTCATTGCAGGTGCAGCTGTAGGAAGTCTGAAAATTGTTGCAGGTCGCACCATTCTCACAGGGGGTAGATGAACACAAGTTGATAGCTACAAAATCAAAATCACACAAATCAGAAGTGATCCATGTAAGTATTCAAGTAATGGACAACAATTTACATGGCGTTGTTCTGGTGAAAAATAATCCCAGTTAGCATCCGTGAATCCGACAACTTGGTTGATTTTTAAAAGGTTTTAAAAACCCATTTGTTTCCGAATATTTAGGTTTGTTTTGCAATTTTAACTTCATATCTGTTGTCATTTCTGGTACATTTTTTCAATATTGCCATTTTAACCCTTGTTTTAATGATTTTCTTTTACCTATTACATGTGTATTGATAACTTTGTTTTAATGTGTACGGCGCTCTGGTCTGTTTTGGAAAGGCGCCTAATAAATGATGATTATTATTATTATTATTATCATTAATTTACAATTTTTAATAATGGCATTTGGTATAAAAGCTTACCTGCACTACAAATGGGCCCTTCCCAACCTGGTGCACAAGTACACATGTAGAATGTTTGGAAATTGTTGCAGACTGCACCATTCTGACATGGGGTCGACAGACACAAGTCAATGGCTAGAAAACAAGTCATTCATTTTATATATCCAGTATTAAACTTCAAACTACTTTACATTAAAAAACAAATTAAACAGTTATAATTTTACCTTGTTCACAGATGTTTCCCTGCCATCCAGGTGTGCAAGTACAGCTGTAGAATGTCTGGAAATTAGCACATGTTGCTCCATTTTGACATGGGAATGACTGACAGAGATCAATTGCTGAAACACAGAAACATCAATAACAATTCCTCAAATAATCAATAATTCATAAACTTATAATTCTTTAATTATGGAGGAAGAAAAACACTTCAGAAGTACAGTAGTTATGCTAACATAAAGGCTTTCCTGATCATAAACCAATCTAGAAACAAGATCATGAATCAGGCCAGCAAAATATATAATTGTTTGATGATATTGAAATATAAAAACCAAATCTGCATAAAGTTTAATCAAATTAAATTATATAAGTGTTAGTAAAAGTGAACATTTACCATTTGCACAATTACTTCCTTCCCACCCAGGCATACATGTGCAGGTGTAATAAGTCTGAAAATTCAAGCAAGCTGCTCCATTTTCACAAGGAGAAGATACACAGACATCAATAGCTGAATTTAAAAATAAAATATAAAGAAAACATTAATTATTACAAATATGCCACTGTACATGTTCCTTATAACACAATCTTTAGAATAGTTTTGGCAAAAATAATATACAATTAATATTCCACTAAAAAATATCAACCAACCTGTCAAACACAATGGATCAGTCCAACCATCTGTACACACACACCTGTAGTCATTATAATTATTGATGCAGGTGGCACCATTACCACAAGGCCCAGACTGACATGGATTTGAAGCTTTATTGAAGAAAATAGATATTAAATGGTATTGTGTGTGATTGTAGAAATTCATCAGGATTCACTTGTAATATATTAATTATTTCTTTATAAATTGTAAGTCATAGATGCTGTGAAAGTATAACATTTTCTTTGAATCCTTGATATCTAATGTAAATGTGAATGAATAAATTATCTTTTGACGAAGTGACATTAGATCTGGAATCAAATTATTGATAATAAAATCACTCCTTTTCATACAAGAGAAAATTTAAAACAGGAATTTAGGAATGTAAAAATGTTTCTAGCAAGTCTAACATGAAAAATATAAACTTTAATATCAGCCTTGGTGTGACTATAAAAAGAGTGACATAATTAGGAATAATGACATGGAGGCTGATGAGATGTGCAAATATCGATATTCAAGTTAGTTGGCACTAGCAGACAAATTAATATGATGATATGAGGTGATTTTAATTACTTGAGCGTATTCTTGCTCAGCAAATATCCAGTGGGGAGGCATCGGGAAGGGCACAATGTTTTTTTGGATGGACAGGCACCCCACCCCATGCCCTTCCTTAGATATACCACTGATGAATGGAAATTTAATTAATTCCTTACCCATTGCCATTTCAAAGGTAGACACTTACTTTGACATTGAATTGGAACACACTTTTGAAGTGAAGACTCATCAGGATTTCCATTTAGAGTAAACTCAGGTGACGGAGAATTTCCTTTGTTTACAATTACACAAAAAAATGTCACAGCAAAGCATCCTGGGATAGTGCTGAGGTCAAAGGTGGTAGACAATCCCTGTAATACATATGTATGTCCCGCAATTAAAGAAGTGTTGCCTGCATTGGCTAATGGTGTAAGAGTGTCCAAGACTGCAACAAAGCCGTTATTAGCATCTTCCATCGTATTTGTAAAGGCTTCCACTGACCATAGATCACTTCCAGTAATGCTTGCACCAGCAGGGTCAGAGTTCAATGTTAAGTTAAAAAGAATTTCATGATGTGAGCTTCGAAAATATAATGGATTCCCAGACGTGATGAACAAATCAATGGAGGTAACAATAACACCTGTACACACAAGTAAATGCAAGTGAAGAATAAATTAATGACAGTAGAAATTATAACATTAAAATTAATTGAATCCCAACAGTGCATTATGTTGCTGCATCACGATACCATGTGACACTATTTCATTTTACTTTGGTGCCAAATAGTTTTGTGATGTATCAACATAGTACTACATAACATGAAGAAATACCGTAATCCTAAAAATGTTTTGTATGAATACACTTATGTCATGCATATTAAAATAATTTTAAAAAATAATTCTTTGATTATAAAATAAATTTGCAAACTACAATTATACCTTGACATTTTAATAATGCACAGCTGACACGTGATTGCGGATTCAACGACGGCTCAATCTGGAAGTCAGGTGTTGGATTATCTCCTTTGCTAATCTCAACACAAAAATAAGGAGCATCAGCACATGCTGCTCCCGTCAGATCAACTACAGATGTCACCCCACTCAGTGATTCTGATTCACCAGCATTAATGGATGTCATCGCCTGGTTCGTTGGTATCGTGGCTTGAGCTTCAGCAGAACGTGTACCACCTCCTGTGATATCATTGTTGAGAAAACTGGTGATTGACCAGAGATTCGTCCCTGCTACACTGCCACCAAGAGCACTACTTGTGAATATGACATCAAATGATATTGAGTTTGACTGACGCTCAATCACTGGCAGTCCCGAGCGAATAGAAACACTTGTGCTGGTAATTTCAACTCCTATTAGGGAAATTAGATAATCTATTTTTTCTTTTGGAAATTTCTTTATAACTGTTCAAACATAACTAAAATAG
Organism: Anneissia japonica; assembly: GCF_011630105.1. Classification (NCBI taxonomy): domain Eukaryota; kingdom Metazoa; phylum Echinodermata; class Crinoidea; order Comatulida; family Comatulidae; genus Anneissia; species Anneissia japonica. The sequence goes on along the minus strand of NW_022684320.1, from coordinate 944,408 downwards.
TGTATACTGCATTTTCCATTTTATCACTTATGATATGTTATGATTATGTCATCCAATGAAGTTGAACTATTTTGGTATTTAAAAGCATTTAAATGTCATAACCTATATTTATTCATCATAATTTACAGTATAACAAAATAACTCCTTTCAGGTAAATTTGTTTATGAAAGAAAAAAGCTATGAGAATATAATGTATTATAAAGATATAAAAGTCTATCATGAATAAATAAATTATTTTATAAGATGTATCTGATGTAAATATATAAAATTACAATTACAAACATGATGTACCTCCACATGATGTTGAAACACAACCAATTAGGGAACTGCCGTCTGGATGTCCAGTAAATGTAAAATTTGGTGAAGCTTCATCACCTTTGCCAATTTCTACACATAAAAACCTTGCCTGTGCACAAACAACTCCTGTTAAATCCAAAGTAACTTCTAATCCTCTCAAGCTACTATCTAGACCAGCCACAACACCTGTTTGCAGGTGGTCTGACATCAACTGTACAGGCGCAGATGCCCATCGGTCACCACTGCCATCCGGTTGGCTACTGGTGAACATGGTTAGCTTCCATAATTTAAATCCCTGCACACTCCCAGCATTTGGATTTGTAGTAAATTTTACATCAACATAGAAAGTCTGTGAACTAACCCCCTGAAGCAATGTTGTGAATTGGAATGAAGGTAATGTACTGGTAATTTCGACACCTGAAAATAACCGAAAAAAGTTATGAAAGTTGTAGCAGTGGTACAGTAACATGTAGCAATATTGTAGTAGTAGCAACAGCATCAGAAGCATAGATAATACTATCAACAACTGCAGCAGCAACATCAACAGCATCAGTAGCAGCAGCATCAACAGCATTTGTAGAAGCTGCAGTATGAGCAGCTGCTGAACTACCATTAGCTGCAGCATCAGCAGCAGCAAGTAATTGGTATAAACCAATTATTCTAGGTATTTCTTCATAAAATATATCACAGTAATTTATATTATTTTCGCTTTCATCAACATTTAAATGCTGTGATAGATACCTTTGCAATCTTCAACTGCAGCACAGCCAATGAGAGCATCTAAACTAGCTCCTTCCAATGTGAAATCTGGGTTAGCTTCTGCATCCTTCTCAACTTCAACACAAATGTATCTACTCTGCATACAGGTGGCCAAAGTCAGGTCTAAATTCACAGTGATGTCAGACAATGAAGCAGACCCACCAGAAACTAGTGGTGTCCCAGACTGGGACTGGGAAAGTAGGGCAGGTTGGACAACCATCTGGGTGCCCATTCCATCAGATTGCTCATTTGTAAATACTGTTATCTCCCAGAGGTTGGTACCAAAGATACTTGCAGAGTTAATGGATGATGTAAATGTTATATCAAGACGGGTATTGTAATTTATACCACCCTCTACAAGTAATCCTGCCTTCAGGGTAACTAACGTCTGAGTAATTTGCACACCTAGCAAAGAGAAATTTGTATTATTAAGGTTAGAGAATCTAATACTATACAGATTGAATAGGTACTGTAATTTTAAAATATATGACTTGGTAGATTACCTTGGCAAGTTACAGCAACACAGTCCACTAGAGAACTTTGCCCAAGTAATCCTTCTAATTCAAAGGGTGCTGAATCTTCCTTCATGATTTCAACACACAGGTACCTGAGGTCCACACAAGTACTCTCAATAAGTGTACCATCCACCAATACCTGATTGAACTCGCTAGGCATAGGAGGAAGCCATGATGTGCTAGCCTGGTTGGATGTCAGCCTGGCCACAGCATTATGGACAACACCTCCTCCATCAGACTGGCTGCTGAAATAAACACGGAAGGCCCAGACATTCTGCCCTGTAATACTGTAGAAAGATTCAGCTGGAGTAACAGTAATGTCCACTGATAGACTTGGGTTGTTTTCAAGTATATTTGTTGATGGAAGTTGGACTTCCATTGATGACACCAAAACAACTCCTTCAAAAAGAAATATTTGTTTTAAATGAATTTACATGGATGAGTGCTGCAAATGTAGTCAGTAAAACACATAACATCTTATTATAATCCATACTACACAATACAATTGAAGGATTCACAAGAGGGCCAGATTTGGTAAACATATAAATTAAAATACAAGAAAATTAAAAGAAATGATAAAAAGATTTTAAAAAATCAATACAAGCTGCAAGATAAAAAAAAGTATAAAATGTGTTGAAATTCAACTTGATCTATAGTTTGTTAGTACTTATGAACATTTACTAGAGTAGAAGGTCCCATTCCCGAACATTGACGCTCTAATCATTAACCAACACACATAGTACAGAATTATTCATTTTCAAGGCAAACAGGTACAGTATCTATCTTTATATAATGTTTAACTCACCAACATCACACACTTCTCCTCTCCAACCAGACTGGCATTGACAAGAGTAAGTGGAACCAGACTGCATACAAGTACCTCCATTATGGCAGGGATCCTCACTGCATGGATCGGATACTATAAAAACATTAAATGACATCTGTTATGCACACAATATTAAATGCAGTTAGCACAAGTAATCCTTTGATTGGTGACAATTAATGCTTGTTTTTTTTAAAGAAATAAATTTACATTGAGTCTTGGGAGAAGATCAGTTTGTATTAAAGATAAAAACCATTAGAATGATAGAAATTGTAAGTTTAGTCATTTTGACATCAAACAGTCCAGGGTCTGCGTCAGCAACAATGAGCCATAACACAAATGTGTCCGCAACCCCTGTACATACAACAGATTACATAGTTAAAATTCTGATATTTACAATTTCAATAAAATACAATTCAAAGACCAACAAATTAAAAGGTCCAGTAAATTAGATGTAAACAAAATTCAAGTTTGAACAAAAAAAAAGAAAGAAAAAAAATATACAGTTGAAAAGCGATAGGTTTTGGAAGTGAAATATTATTAAAATGAAATTGTACAGAATCTATGAGTTGCAATTTATACAAAACTTATCTATTATCAAAGACGTGTTTTCTGAACTTAAATAAAAATAATTTAAGAGGGTGAACAACAGCATAGTCTTTAATTAAAGGGGGAAGTGATGACCAAACAACAGGAAAATTATGGATTGGTGTATATTTTAAAGCATCAGTACGAGCAAAACCTGGATGGATAAACGTGAGTGATTAAGTATGACGCGGGTTGACTTGATTGTTGTTGGAAACAATGTTGCAGGAAGCAACCTTGTATAAACATCGAAAAATAAACAAAATTAAAATCATTAATCGTCTATCACGTAGAGATAACCAACCAAATATAATTAAAAGTTCATCATATGATATTGGCCCACAGTGGGGTCTAAGAATTCTCCTAGATACCCTTCTTTGAATTTTTTCAATGCGGTCTATGTTACTTGCAGTTCTTGGGCCCATGCCGGTATATCATATTCAAGAATTGGTAGGACTAATGCTTTGTAAAGACACGAAATAGAGACTGGAGAGCAATTACCTTAAACAAATCCATGTTGATTTGGATTGAGTAAACCATTGTCGTATGTAAAATTATTAATGCTATTACAATAATTTTCTCCAAAACCTTGCACATCAAAGACGAAAGAGTTCGACAACTGAGGGGGAATATGCAATCGATTGGATATTGGCTTCAGTAATTTGGCAGAGATTAAATCTGGACCAGGTGCCGAATTTTAAAGAAATGTGGAAATAGTTGTGATGATATCATCCGGAGTAAATGCAACATCAGTAAGTGCCGGAATTTTAAGTGAGCAAACAGGGGGTTCGTTAAAATTAAAATTATCGTTAATTGATTAAAAGTTGAGGTAAAGTAACAATCAAAGCCGTTAACAATGTCTTGAATGTTGGAAAACTCTTAATTATTTACTGGATTAATAAATTTATTAGGTAAACAAGATGACTATTAACAATGTCTTGAATGTTGGAAAACTCTGAATTATTTACTGGATTAATAAATTTATTAGGTAAACAAGATGACTATTTCTCCTTTGCAAAGGAGAAAAAAACGTTTTTTATTATCATCAGATTTAAAAAGATCATTTACGTAATCCTTATAGGATTTCTTCATAGAGTAATTCACTTTATTTCACCATCTTCTGTGAGCTTCCCAATGATCGGGAACGTCTAGATTTAATGAAAAGTTTATTTTTCTTCTGAATCATACATTTAATATCTTATGTTATCCACGGACTACTTTGTTTACGAGCCTGCTTTTTAACTCGGGGAAAACTGTCCCGTACCGCAGCATAAAAAAATATCCATAAATCCATTCCATAATGCTTCTGCGTCATTATGATCAAGGAAAGCGCTCCATGGTACAAAGTGCTAGGGTTTGTTCAAATTATTAAAATCCCCTTTTTCCACTTGATAAATGAGCGCATATTTGTGGATGTCGGCAAACAGACAAAACATTGAAAAAGTTCTATAAAAGACTATTTTTCGTAACTGAAATAACAATCGTACTGGCTTATGCCTCTGGTAAGTTAAGCTAAGTTGGTTATAATTTACAAACCAATTCCATCCACACTAGGCCTAGGGCTCCAGTCCAACAGAATAACCACCCCTTCCAACAAGAGAGCCTGCTACTCTAAAGTAAAGAGGAGGCCCCGCTACTCTAATAGGCCTAGCTAGGTAGGGCTACTGCTGTGCTAAACCCTTTATAACAGACAGGCCTTGGCCTTAAAAAGGTAGCCAGACCTAGTAATGTTGCTAGTAAGACGTACGAGGCAATTATTTATTCACTATATAACGTGAAATGGTGGATAAAATGATACGTACGTTGTAATTTACAAAAAAGTCCTGTCACAAATTTCCGAAATCACATGTCCAAAATATTTTGATTTACCACCCTTTAAACATAGGTTGACAGGTCACACTTCAATTTTACCCAATTTTTGTAATCGCTTTAGACTTCAATCATTAATATAACAAAAACGTTTGGTATATTATAAACACACATATTAAGTGAATTCTCGTTTTATAATTTGTATTTTTACTGTTCTACGTATTATGAACTGGACAGTATTGAGTGACTGAGACTGAACCAAACTAGAATGTTGATTGTTGAAAGTATTTTTTTAAGCGTAGGTCCCTACCTGTCTCACAATGTATCCCTTGATATTCTGGTTTACATGAGCAGATGTAACCATCGATCACATTAATGCATGTTCCATGATGTTGACACGGATTACTAACACATGAACTTATATCTAATGAGGAAGTAAATAATCATAATAGGCCTACATAATTTTATATAAACAGGCTAATAGTTATTTGTTTCAAATTTAAGTTTATTCAGAACAACCCCCAATGGGAAAAAAGAAAATAAAAGTTAAAAGTTAAAATCCAGCATTAATCATGTAACACGATAGGCCTAATTAGAATGATCATTTCAAATTAATAATTGTACCAATTATTATTATAATTAAAATAGTTATATTATCATCAAGATTAGATAAGAACAATTTCATGGTTTATATTTTTGATACGATGCATTTTAATTCACATTTGAAGTCTGACTACCAAATAGGCCTACTTCCTATAGTTGGTGCCAAATATTTCCCACTGGAAATTGGTTAATAAATTTATTATTATTATTATTATTATTATTATTATTATTATTATTATTATTATTATTATTATTATTATTATTATTATTATTATTACTACTACTATTACTATTACTATTACTATTAATATTATTATTATTATTATTATTATTATTATTATTAATATTATTATTACCATCATCATCATCATTATAGGCCTATATATATAAAGAAAATAATCATTTTTTTACATTTTAGAAAAATGATTATTAGTTCTTTAATTTTTAACTTCTGGCTTCAGGCCTTTTTATCTATCTCGATGTAATTTCGTAAATTATGTTTTTAATGTTTGATGTTACGGTAAATGTTTTTCTTTTAGATGCCGAATAAATTCTATTCAATTCACTTCTTATTCAATTCACTTATTATTTTTCAAATTGGCAATATATCAACAGCATGTGTTTCAATTGTTGATTATAACAAAAGAGGTAAAATCACCAAAGAGTTTTTCTTTTCTTTTTTTTTTTTTTTTTTTTTTTTTTTTTTTTTTGTTTTTCTTTTCTTTTTTTTTTTTTTTTTTTTTTTCTTCTTTTTTTTTTTAGTATTTCGACAGTGGTAATACTTGGTTAATAGTGCTTAACAGAAGAATGTGAAGATCTTTCTAAATGGTTTACAACTAATTAAAATGTAAAAGATAGCTAAAAGCGAATTAGATAGAATTATTTTACTGTTGCCTCGAGGCATAATAGAGGCGTTTTAACGTAAGGTGAGATGATGATCACGTATCGGATACATAGTAGGCCTATGCAATTAAATGCACTATTAATGTACTCATCAGTTTTGTAAAGAAGTTCACTTCCAGTAACCAGATATTTAGTTGAAGGAATTTAATTGAAAATTTAACAGCTCTAGGTCATTGTCGGTAACAAGTAGACAGATCTAAGTTATTTTTATGATATTTTGTATTGTTTTTTATTTTGATTTAATTTGCACATCACATTAAATCGCATAGAGACCATATACAATCAAGTCCTCTATCATTACCATTAGGAGGCTATATGAAATTTTAATAGTTTATGGGCTCACCTGAAAAGTACTGAATGGAGAATCCTTGTAGTTGCGTTTCATCGTCTGTTGACCAGCGAATAGCAATCTGGTTGCTATTCAACGTCAGTGGATCAATGGACGATAATCCAGAAAATACAAGAATTCCACTACTACCGGTTAATAGACTTGGCCCAGCAGAAATTTCCAACGTGTCGTGGTCCAGTTCAGTGATAAACGTATCAAATCGTATTGTTATCGACAAAGCATGTGGAATTCGGATGAAGTAATAGCAGTTTTCATTTGGCGTGTATGTATTCGGAAAACCAGGACTAGTAACAGTTCCAGATTCCTCAGAAAACGTTTGGCCACAATCTTGACCTTATAAGTATTGCAAAAAACGAGGAAATAAACAGAATTAACTTGATAAGATATAGGTCTAGTACAGTAATCATTATTAAAAAATATATAAAGACAGTGGGCCTAATAATAATAATAATAATCACACCAAGCGACATGCACAGCTAAGGTTTCGAACCTCCGGCCTCAGGGTTGAGATTCCGAGCCACAACCATTGCGTCAACTTACATTACCATATTATATATTGATTCAGCAAACATTTATAGGCCTACCTGCTGTGAATTGTTCACAGTTTTGTCCCTGTAGTCCGATGTTACAAAGACACACATAGCCGGGTGCAAGAGTGGCCAATATACACGTACCACCATAAGAACATGGGTTTGGCGAGCAAGCTACAAAAATAAACATCGCAAGCCTTAGTTTGGGAGGTTTACATTAATAATAATAATTAATTTAAATACTTTAACAACAAAAATTAATTCACCAAATACAAACAAATATTTATATATCATAATACATTTATTTCCTTAAACACTCATATTTTTGTCGTAACAAATTCACAAACAATAAAATATCACATTTTAATGTTAAATATCGGATAGATATCTTATTCGACAGATGGGGTTTAACAGTTTCTATCCCAATATTATATAAATATTCATTTGAAATACTCACCGTCTTGAGCAAATATTCCGCTTGTAAATAAAACCACAACAATTATAGATAACAACACCGTCATTATTTTATCGAAAATCCACGCATTTCATAAACTAGACCTAGGAGTAAACAAAATAAAATCAAGTTATATTCAAAAAACGTGTAAAAAAATTGTGGAATTTCATTACCATGAAATATTGAAGAGGAGTTCAAAGGGTTGTATATTATAAGATGTTGAGTTGTCTTAGTCCTCGCATTAAACATTTTTTAAATTCATGGATTGCCAATATTTTACTAAGCTTACGTCTGCTGTTACGGAAATTAAATAACCAAATTCACCTGTAGGTTTTAATTATGTCGTCAATGGTTAAATGTTAAAGCGGAGGTATGTTTATTGTAGTCATTTTAGTTCAATCTTATCGTTTTATACAGATTAACTAGGCTTATTACCTTGTGATAGGTTCATACAACGCGTGCATCCCATACGCGTCTGACTTTAGTACGCACTAAGTGGTTGGTCGCTGTGATTGCCATTTTAAAAGATTACATGCTGTAAACTCCATCGGTATTTACTATTATAATTATTGATTGAGCCCAAACAACAATTTTAATAAGCATATTTACCCTGCGGCATTGAAAATACAATCAATATACAGTCGATATCGGCCCTATGTAAGTTACATAAATAATATTTATTTTGTTAAATAAATTTCGCTGTTGACTGAACTGCCTATAAAGTGTGTTTCCTTTGATTCAATGTGAGGATAATTATCTGTGTTGTTGAACAAGTTAGTTAATTAATGATAATTAACTAATTATAATTTATTTTATAAATTTCTACAAGAGTATATTTTAAGATGAAATTATTTGAGAATAATGATAATGATAACAGTGATAATATATTATATGTAATAACAATAATAATTGCATTATTACTTTTATTATTATTGGTGGTGATAATAACTACAGTATATACTGTACGATAAATAATATATAGGCCTATATATACTGTAAAAATAGGTCTAATAATAAATATTTATTCATAATGAAATATGAATAATATCATTTTTATTGTTATCGCTAGACACATTGAGCCAGATATTCAGAATATAAAAAGTTCGCACGGAGTGAAATCCTCATTATAGACGTATTTTGTTGATAGTGTCCATAAACCGTCTTTTGACGCCAATCTCCATGTAGCGGGTTCTTTATTTGTTATTGGACATACGTACTAGGTCTATTTTTGAGTGTCATATCCTTATGTACTATAACCATTTTCAATCTCTCAAGGAAATAGGACTATAATAAACAGTGTAACAATTAGTCCATTCAATGCCTCATCTTTATTAAACATTGATAATAGCTTTGACCATGGTTAACTGTGCAAGTTCATACTGTCATTGTATGTCTGGTAGTGGTATTTAATCAAGAAGGCATGAACTGTTTATTGGTGTAACGGAATACTCATCCACATGAGTCAACATGTAATGATTGTCCAAGTTTCCCTATGGTTCACAATTCTGTAAAACTTACCATACCATAGCACTTGCTTATTATACGGTAGGACTAAGCATAAAGTATAGTAGTTATATTATCATTAAATACGACTACATTCTATTAGGATAAACGTGCTATGATATGTAGGCCTACCACCTTAGATAATTACAATTGCAATTCGAATATTTCCTGGATTGCCTTTTGTTAAACGATCATGTGTGTTAATATAGATGGTTTATTTCCCACGATTTTGAATTAAAAATAAAAAAACGAATCCTTACAACAACCTACCTGTGTTTCCATGGAAACATGTATACAATAATTAACTGAATCCGCCAATTCTTAATTAAAACCAATTTACGACACTGGGCTTGGAAATTTTGTCATTTGTCATACCTGTCATTTAGGTATTTAGGTACTAGCTTATTTTTGTATATTTAGAAATACAAAACATTATATTAGCAAAGTCAACATACTTTGAATAGATTTGTATATTCTGTTGTGAAAATTCAACCAACCATTGGTATTATTATAAAAGACAACCTCTCTGACGAGTTACCGAAGCAGTAACTTTAGGTGTACTTGTATCAAATACTCTTACCTGTGCTGTTCTAATAATGAATATTCCTATATTTCTAAGCAAAATCTCCTACACGCAGGTTAACTTGTATTGTCCGGTAAAAGGTATATTTTACCTTAATTTATTTATGATCCTTGCGTTAGTTCTTCGGTTTGAGGGCCTGTTTTATAATATCCCAGGCGGACATGGGTCCTAAATGAAGAGGCTTTTCGTGGCTTCCAAGCTAATGTTTGTAACCATTCACTCGTTCTCAACTTCTCTTCTGCTTGAGTGAACAAGTATAGCAATCGATCAATATATTCTGAATAGGTCCGTTTGTATAGGCGGAAAAGTGTAAACAAGAATATAGAAGATGAATCCGTGTGTATTACTTACTGTGTCTCGGACATGTTTCTAATAGTATGAGTACCAGACTACTGAAATTCTATCTGCAATCAAGAAACTTCTTTTCATTATTTTAAGTATTATTTCTAGTAACATGTCAATCATTACCAGTAAACGTAATAATATAATACAATTAACAAACATTAATGATAGACCTAATAATATATATTTTTATTAATATCACTAAAACTAGTTATAGTTGTTTGAAGAAATGCAGAATAATGTAATAATATGATATATAGCATTAAAATTTCATTAAAAAACATAATTAATTTTTTAGAACGCTTAAATTTCTATTTAAATGGTCCTTATTTTATACATAAATGTTATATTTAAATTACGATAATTCGTCGATAACAACAATCATGTACCGTATCGAACATACCGTATCGAACATGTTCAATACGTGTGGAAAACAAGTTAAACGTACAAGCAGGGGCCAGTGGATGTGTCACGAACGAAAGCCTGAGAATCTTGTCGCTTGTCTAAGGCCTCTTCGGATCCTACAACCCCGGGGCTGGGGGCCACGAAGGTTGGTTCATTTTTTGTATGGTAAACGAAAAAGTGTCAATCATTAAATAGTGAGTAAAAGTGTAAATTTTAAATAAGGAAATGATTGAGAGATTGAATATGATGACGGTAATATGTGGTCTGGCAAACACAGTCTGCAGGCATTTGTACATCAAATTCATTATTCATTTTTATATCACTATGTACATTATCTATATTTACGTGTTTGCGTATGTATACATACATAGTGTGTTTGTTGTAGGAAGATGAGTATTTGCACAAGTAGGCCTATATTAATGTATCTGTATGCGTGTATATGTGTGTTTATTTTCTGTATATTTTTTTCTCTAGGGTAACATAATATGCATAAATTATAATTATGATTGTTTGTGTACCTTTCCTTTTATCAGTTAGGATTATTCATTCATTCATTCATTCATTCATCTATTTGTTTATTTATTTTTTATTTATTTATTTTAAATTCGACATTACTACAATTATGTCCAAGAGAAACCCATGGGCGGCAAAGGGCCCAACACAAAAGTGGGTACCTCTTGACATAAAATAAATTTCAATATAAAATTTGAAAAATGTGAACATCATAAGTTGACATTTATATAACATTAAAAATCAATGGCGGAAAAAATAAAATATAAATCGTTTCATCCCATAGCATTTAAGTCGTTAAAATGTGCTGTTATTATTTTTGTAACATTTGTTTTATTATTAATCATATGAACTATTGGTACTGTATTATTAATCGATATCCTGTAGTGAGTTTAACTTGATGAATGAATAAATCGAATTTAATTTATTTTTTGCTTTATAGATGCCCTAAATTATACTTTTCTACATATAAAATTCGGACATGCAGATTACGATTTAAAAACAGACGAACATTGAGAAACGGTGTCAAGGAAATTCTCTGGAAAACAGTTAGTTAGATATACAGTAGATTCCAATGTGCTGTACGTCAAAACTCGGATATCCTTATAGTGAGGTGTTTGCCTGCATTAACTCAGTAATAAAATAGTAAGAAATACAGTCCTATTGATTTGCTCCTTTCCTTTGCCGTATTGGTCTAATGCCTATTGCCGCAGCTTTGGTGACATGCCGTTTTGGTCCGTTGCCGTTTTGGTACATTGCCGTTTTGGTTTATTGCCGTTTTAGTCATTGCGGTTTTGTACAAAAACCGACTCCTAACTGACCTAAAATAGCACCCTCTATAATTTCTGCCGTAAATGTGAAAAATACCAGCAAAGAGTATTGATACCAGTCACACTGGTTTTTTTGCACATAACCGGAGATACTAACGGCGTGGCGTTCCATAATTCCAGTGGTGGAAGGTTTATGATCAGATGTCATTTAGTTAAAACCAAAGGTACTACAACAGAAGATACTACAACTAGGCCTAGTAGTATTTTTGTTAAACCATAGCTGGATTTTCTTTGTGTACCCACCTTTGGCAGGACGATAAGCCGACTACTAGGTTTGGGTTAGGGGCTTAGGCCCTAGGCTCGAGTGAGATAACAACATTAACTTTGGCGCCCAGCCATCCAGCCAGGACCAAGGGCTTTCTGACTGAGCTAGGGGAGGGTTTGCGACCCCCTTATTTATGAGATTTCTTTAAAAATAGGGACCACTGGATGACTGGAAATGGCCCTCTCAGACCGAAAAATACTTGATAAAAGTGATAAAATACAATTGTTACTATACTCTCAAACTCAACTCAATAAACACGCATTTCATTTCATTAGGCCCGAAGAGATTCTGGCCGGTGGGGGCGGGGCTTGACCTGTCTGATGGGGGCTTCAGCCTAGTACTCTACCTTACCATCAATGCCACAGCCTACAGGCTGGGTGCATTAAAATAACGATATTAAAGGGTTGGGATGTAGAATACTACTACATGAATTAGTGCCGGCTTTTTAGCTAGGGCTTGTGAACATTTTAAAACTTCAGCTAGGCCTAAAATTAATCACCTTTAATTGGTATTTATGAGGCCAGTTACCTCGTAAATTCATACAAATTTTTTTACTACCTCACCGAGGTATAATAATAATGGGCCTATGCTAGGCCTACAATACTGTAATTTACCAACCATACAAAGTCACAGTGAATGCTTTCCAATATAGTCTATGTATTTCCTTTTTTTTCCTTTACATTTAGATCATGTTGTCATTAAACATATTTGCCATTAGATGTCCTCGACCACGATGCTGTCTGTCAGCCATGAGAACATGGCTAATAACAATGGAATCAAATCTCATTCACAAACAATTGATGTGCCGATTCAAAAGCACCATACCTGTGCATAAAGGTCACTTTATAGGGCATCGTGGAGTATACAAAATAGGTAATGTAATATCAGAAGTTTCACTGATTCGTACAACACCTGTCTCTTATACACATCTAGATGTGTATAAGAGACAGAACATAATATGCATAAATTATAATTATGATTGTTTGTGTACCTTTCCTTTTATCAGTTAGGATTATTCATTCATTCATTCATTCATTCATCTATTTGTTTATTTATTTTTTATTTATTTATTTTAAATTCGACATTACTACAATTATGTCCAAGAGAAACCCATGGGCGGCAAAGGGCCCAACACAAAAGTGGGTACCTCTTGACATAAAATAAATTTCAATATAAAATTTGAAAAATGTGAACATTATAAGTTGACATTTATAAACATTAAAAATCAATGGCGGAAAAAATAAAATATAAATCAAGCACAGACAAACAACCTGTCTCTTATACACATCTAGATGTGTATAAGAGACAGGTACACATCCCACACATGAACACAGAGCAAAACATTTAGAAGAACTCATCCCAAAGGTACATCACCACCTGTAAATGTATTCCCATAAGACCTCTGACTGCTTGTTATCTATTGTTAGTACTGTATAATATATACCTGGTTTAGAAAAAAATTATCTTGGAAAGCTTTTCAGAGAAGGGCAGAGAAAGGAAGTTTGTTTTCTCATATAGCATGCTGGCAGAGGAAGGGGGAATGGATGTTAAATTTTATTGACAATTATTACTATTTTATTCATTTTAATAATCTCCTTCCTAATATTTAAGTTAAAATGTGTGCAATATTTTTCGACTATTTGGCTGGTAAAGGAACACCTCAGGATGTTAATCCCTTCCAGTATGAAGATAATTCCTGATACTAAGTCAATAAATTCATTTTCATATTTAATTTTTTCTTTTAAAGTTGTATTGTATGTTTATGTACGTTATAATAGTAGTGAGAGTGTAAGATCTGTCTCTTATACACATCTAGATGTGTATAAGAGACAGATCCTACACTCCTGTAGTCTGACTAAAAAAAGCTTTCAGTAATTGAAAAATTATTGCATTATTTCTTGACTTTTCAGCAATGTAGACAGTATGAGCACCGGTTTATTGATTCGCATGAATTATTTCATCTCGTTGACAAAGTTGCTTCGCAGTTGATCAAGTGCAATCAACACCTACCTGAGATTAAGAATAGGACATGGGTGGTACATATTGTGGATGACCCCAAACAGAAAAACGCATTTGTCCTACCGGTAATAATAATAACTGCTTATAATTACTTTTTGTACACAAAAATTAATTGGTATTTCAATGATAATCTCAACTGAAATCAACATGTATACAAAACTGCAAGGTGTTTTGGCAGATTTATTGTTTGTTAAGTTTGTTTGTTGTTTGTTTATTGTTTGTTTGTTTTTTGTTTATTTGACAAAAAAACATGTGACATGCCTAAATATGGTCATAATGGCATCATATCATGACCATATATAGGCACATCATGACTATATATGGGCATACAACAGGTTTTATTTCAAAGAAACTTTGATAGTGTAGACAGAGCTTTAAAGTCAACAAACACTGTTTGATCAGATTTGTATATTCTTGCACAAACACTGTTTGATCAGATTGTATATTCTTGTACAAAATCACTTCACACCATCATTGAAATTAATTTTCCCATTATCATTCATTGTTGTTGTAGTGGTATCTAGCCAGATAACACTGAGGGCGCCAAACTATTACACGCAAAGTAGGATACGAGACGAGTTCCTGTAGTTTGTCAGACTAATTTATTTCGTCACTTCGCACCGACCTGGTGACTGAATATAAATGTAAAAAATATAAGATACAATACAATAATAATAATATTAAAAACAGATCATCAATACAACCTCAATCAATAATAATACTGTACTTTCAATAAATCTTCACTGAGAAACCATAATATCATGTAAAGAGACTAAACTCTAAACATCAAGTACATGCATAAGTTAGTCAGTTACATTTAAGTCATGAAAGGCAACTTCATAATTAATACAATCCATAATAAAGATGTTACAGTACACAAGTTATGCATAATTCACAATATGCTACATTAATGTAGAATCATAGAAATTAACGCATACGTTATAAAGCTAACCTAATGTTAAAATCATAGCAATTAACCGTGAACATTAATCAGAATGCAATAATATACTTAGCAATGATACATAAAACATTGGTCAATGAGCTTACATAAATTATGGCGCAATACAACTGCACACTGAAGCTAGCATCAATACAAAGATCTTTCATCAAAAGCTATCCTTATCATCAGGATTACAACCGCAATCAGGTATGACAATACTGTAAACAAATCGTCATTTAAATCAGTGATTTAAATAGTATTAAACTATATCATATGAATAATAATGCTATAATAAAATGGTAATGTTGTAGTGTATTACACAAAATAATAAATTCACACAAAGGAATTACTGTACCAAGATTTAACATCCATCAGCTATACAATACCATAGATTGTATTTATCAGTAAATGTTATATAACTATGTAAGCTTTAAATACTTAATAACATCATTCATAAGCTATATTATATATTGAATTTATCTCTAAACATTATAATACTGCATAATCATTGTATACGGTATATAGCCACGTATTGTACTATAATAAGAATTAGGCTTAAACCAATATCAGACGTACATCACACCTGCCAAGGCACTGTTTGTCCGGCAGAAAAGAACTTAGGCCTAGGCTATAAATTAATAGCAGTATTTCACAATATAATCTATAAACTTGCATTTATCAAGCATTAAATCACAACATGGCAAGTCTATGTAACAATATAAAACAATCTGATCATCTTAATATAAGAAAATATAGAAACATACCCATAATATACAGGATTCAAAAACTTAATTAGTAGCCACACATGTTTTTACCTTCAACCGGTACATGCTACTGAATTTAAAACCCACGCGCAAAGGCAAACAGAGGAAAGCTACCCCATAATGCAACGTACAGAAAACATAAACAAGATAATAAAACCGCAAGAGGGCGCTACATACAAAGTGCGATAATGAGATCGATAACAGTTGTTTAATACTTATTGGTTTTTTGGGTTTTTTTTGTGTGTTCATGGTTTTTTTTTCATTTACATTCTCAGAATGGTCATATCTTTGTATTTACTGGTATGCTCTTAGCTGTTATGAATGAGCATCAATTAGGCATTGTTCTGGCCCATGAAATTGCTCATGTGGTTCTAAACCATGGGGTAAGTCTGGCATATAAGAATTGCTCTTGTCGTTTTAAACCATGAGGTAAGTCATCTTAACACATAAGCATTATGTGGTTGTAAACCGTAGTGCAAGTCCAGCATATGAAAGTGCTCTTGTACTCTTGAAACACCAAAGTATGTTGGTACGTACTCTTGATTGAGGGCAGAAACGTTTATTTTAATGGTAACAAAATTTATTTCATCACCATACACTTTTTTTTCAATTTACCACTTTTCTGTATTTATGTAAATTTTATCTGGACCCCAACAATAACCAGTGCCTTCGCATTAAGCGTGCAATCCAGAATGGAGAAAATTGAATAAATATATAAATAATTTCCTTTACTGTTCAGAACCTCTGTTGAGTTTACCTGTACATAGGTTGGTCACACTTGTTGCAACTGAGGTTCCTAATGCTCCAGTCTATTTCGTGAATACTTACCTGGATAAACCGACTAATTGCCATTGTTCCCAAACGGAACACCCCTTCGAAATAAATGGAACTAATTAACTAATGTTTATTGATCATTCTTATAAATTTTTTATTTATTTTTTAATAGAATATTTCTGCGCTGTAGCCCTTATTCAAGAGTGGCACTCAGCAAAATATACCATGTTTGGTGCTGTGCTCTCCGTAAGCTTTTATAGGCTAGGTAATGAGTAATTGGCCTACTGAGACACTGGTTTATTGTAAAAAACCTTAATATTAATGTTTCGTTCTGGATATCAAATATCCTACAGCACTGTATTGGTTAGTCACCTTCTATTTTGGCTGCAGGCAGAACAAGCAAGTTTCTTGGAATTCTTTGATTGGCTAATGATTGTTGTATTGGCAGGCTTCTGGGCATTTTTACCCAATGATGGAATAGCTATTATAGCAACTTGGTTTAAAAACAGAGTGGCTGAAGTAAGTGTTTTTCATAACTACAGTATTTCACAGCTAAAATACTACGATTTATATTTTTCTTAAACCAACTGTTTCTTTTTTTTGTTTTGTAAACAAGGTGAGAAAGCAAGCAACCATTTAATAACATTTTCATAATATTTTACCTTTAAATCAGTCACATCATTTTCACATGAAGGTTAATATTAATTAAATAGCTAACAATAATATAAATTGTTTAAAGTGCATATACATTGCTCTACTTTTACCAGTTGCTTATCCAAATGCCGTATAGTCGAAGCCTGGAGGTGGAGGCTGATGTAGTGGGCCTAGAACTTGCTGCAAATGTAAGCCATTCTTTATTACATTACAATAATTATATTACTCATAATAAAATCTATTTTTAATATCTAATTTTATTAATTTTATATTTGTTATTCCATCAATAGATTTTAATGTAATTTTGTTTTAATACCAGTATTCTTCAATTTAATATTGCTATTTCCTTCTATTTTGTGAAATTGTGATTTTTCATGTGAATGGAATAAATATACCAAAATTGACTAAACACCCCAAAACTGCTGGGTGAGTTTCTCCCATGTACCATACTGTAATAATCCACAATAGTTAAAATATGTATATTACTCATAAATGTTTTTTACGTGATGACTGGACAAAGTGCAATACAGAAATAAATATAAATAATGGAAAATGCCATGAAATTAATTTTACCTCACCCTTCCCACAGCCCTCGATAAATAAATTTAATATTTTTGTTGACAATTTTTTAATCTTCGTAATTGACAGAGTTGTTTTGATGTCCGGGAAAGTCAGGTATTCTGGGAGCTAATGGCGGATGCTAGTCAAAGGAACGATGAAGTACAAATGGAGTGGTTAAGTACACATCCCACACATGAACACAGAGCAAAACATTTAGAAGAACTCATCCCAAAGGTACATCACCACCTGTAAATGTATTCCCATAAGACCTCTGACTGCTTGTTATCTATTGTTAGTACTGTATAATATATACCTGGTTTAGAAAAAAATTATCTTGGAAAGCTTTTCAGAGAAGGGCAGAGAAAGGAAGTTTGTTTTCTCATATAGCATGCTGGCAGAGGAAGGGGGAATGGATGTTAAATTTTATTGACAATTATTACTATTTTATTCATTTTAATAATCTCCTTCCTAATATTTAAGTTAAAATGTGTGCAATATTTTTCGACTATTTGGCTGGTAAAGGAACACCTCAGGATGTTAATCCCTTCCAGTATGAAGATAATTCCTGATACTAAGTCAATAAATTCATTTTCATATTTAATTTTTTCTTTTAAAGTTGTATTGTATGTTTATGTACGTTATAATAGTAGTGAGAGTGTAAGATAAAAAAAACTTAAATCTGGGTATCCTTTATGACACTGAGGCTGTGACACTGACAGATAGCTATCTAGTCCCTTTACATAAATTGGGTTATAACCTCAGAAATAAAATTCAACAGATCCTGAAAGTGCTCACCATTTCCTCACACTATAGAACTACCGGACGGACAACCCATTCCCCTGCTGACATCTACCCCAATTTGCCAAAGTAAGCTGTCAATAAACGCCTAATGATATTCATTGATAGTGCTATGGATTCTCTATTCTTATTTTCGCCAGGCAATAAAGATGAGAGAGTTTTGTAAATGTCCTGCTCTCCCCAAACAAGATCCACGTTTACTACTGAAAAGTCTTAAAGCTCAGCAGGATGAAATAAGCAAAGAACCAAGAACAGTGGTTGTACCAGGTGTTGTCATAAATGCTTCAAATGACTAAATTCTTAGTGATACAGTAACTCAATTTGAACGGCCTTAAAAGGATTTCTCACCGATGTTTGTTGTGAACTAGCTGAAGATTTCTTGATCTCTACTCTTTCAGTGAACTTGCAGATTTGAAAATCTCTGTGAATGCAAATTGCGATAAATATGTACTGTGATGGTTTTTGATTAAGTGTTGATAAAAACAAATTTAAATTTTTTGATCAATTTTACAATATGAATTTCTGTAACTTAATTTGAAATTGCTGTCTTCCTTACAAGTGCAATTGAATATATAGCAAAAATATTTTGTAATAAATACATTTAACCTTAAAATCAAACAGTAAAGTAATTTCTTAAATCATTGAAATTATTAGAGAATTACAGTACTACTTAACTGACTTTAAGTATACGCAGGTATTTGGTCAATGTTCTAGGTCTTGATATAAACAGTGTTTACTGCTATGGCCTTTGTTGTAGAAAGTTTTAAATGTCAAAGGTCAAGCTGGTAAACCAAGATATTGTCAAACAGGTGAATATGAAGTCTAATTAAATTAAGTCAATATGAAAAAATAATTTGGATTCCAGTTATTTATTTGAATAGCAACATACAGTATTTAGCTAGTACCAAGACTGTACCAGAAATTTTTGAATAAAACTTCAATAAAAACAATCTAAAGAAACTGTCCGAAGCAAAAATATCACATCTCAAGTAGTTAAAAATCACTTCACACCACCTTATTTTGTGACTTAGCACCCCTCACTCCACCTTTGTGCTGCCATTTCAGCTCCTAGATATGCTACTGCTAAGTAATCTCGACTGATTTACGCCAAATGCATGTTCAGATTAATATCGACCTAGTATCTATTTGGAAAAGGTGCAGTATAAATTCCTGTACTATTATCTGTGATATGCTGAAACATACCAAGACCAGGTAGACAAGAGTAACATACAAATAAGAAAATACGAATTGTAAAGAAAACTTGCATTTTATTAACATTTACATTTCAAAGGTAATAATGTATAATTGAAGTATAACAACATTCAAATGGCTCACAAAATATATTCAATATCTCCATTTACTTTTCTCTAAAACCTAGTGATTCAACAAATGCGATACGATTGAAACTCTTTACTTCAATGTACATCTACACAAGAAAACAGATCTATCCACAATATTGCACCACTCTAGTCTAAAACATTTCGCTATAGACGTTATTTTCTGCTGTTTTTTAGAGATGATATCCTTCACTAATAATTCATTACAACTGGTTATCTAAAAGCTATGTTAAACATCTTTTTACACATTCAATATTTATGATATTTATGACATATTTGAATCTTAACATCAAAGATGTACTGCCTGGCAAGCTAATAAATGGAAAATAAACTATTTTTTGTTCAAATTTTGGTCAGAAGACGATTTTATTGGCAGACAGATCATTTTCAAAATGCCATTATTTGATTAGTAAAAATGAAATAAGATCTCTACTTTCTTATTATTAAAATTTATCTCAGAACTGAAATAAGTCAAAATGTAAAATAATCTTTAGACTTACTTCATCATTCAAATTTTATTTTAACATTTATCAAATATGTAATTGTTTTCTCTACACAAAATTCTCAACATCATATTAACAGATTCATTTATGGTAAGTTAATAAAAGTTAAAATTTGAAAATACACATCAAAATACATTTATTTTGTGAATACTGTTCTGTTGTGTAATTAAACTTCAATAATAAAAGTAATATTTCCTTCAACAGAAGTATCATATTTTTGAATTTCATATTTTTACAAATTCAAAAATAATAATATAATGTATAATATCAAGTACTGTATTTTGTTAAAACAAGAAATTAATTAAAATATAAAAGAAATTCATTTAAAATCAGGTTTAAATCCTAAATGCTTTATAAGATTTTACACATTTACTAATTAAAAATTGTCATTTGCTAAAATTTACAGTAAGGTTGTCTTTTATGTAAAATTAATTGACATCCAATAGTAAGTACACTCTACTGTAATCACCTTGGTTAAATTACCAAGACGGGTTATAAGTTTGAACGGAGAATAATCAAGCACAGACGAACAACCTAACCAAGTTACAGTTACATTTCATCTATGTAAAGTTAATTCATAACAAACACAAATTTAGGAAGTACTGTAGAAAAAA
The DNA here is from genome assembly GCF_011630105.1 of Anneissia japonica. Classification (NCBI taxonomy): domain Eukaryota; kingdom Metazoa; phylum Echinodermata; class Crinoidea; order Comatulida; family Comatulidae; genus Anneissia; species Anneissia japonica. The sequence goes on along the minus strand of NW_022684320.1, from coordinate 923,379 downwards.
ATCAACATTTTCATGCTAAAGGCAAAAATACAAGAAAGGATATCAGAAAAAAAGATATTTAGCTAAAGAATGGTGATACCAACAGCAGTTTTCTGATTTATATGCTCATTAGTTTATCCCTTAATTCCTAGTTCACATCATTTTCTTTTTGCTTTTCTCCTCCTGCTTATAAACCTTGTTAGATTTGGATGTATCTGGTTGAGTGTATCTTTTGGTAAGTCAGTGATTCGGACACTTTTATGGCTCAGTTCTGTTACCTGATCCTCTGATACCCATGTGTCTGGTAAGCTGAAGAGAAAGAAAATAATTCGCAATTTGAAATACAAAGTTAGATACAATTTTAAAATCAAGCACATGGACCAAGCGGTGGCTTAAGGCATAATGCCTGCCAACCAAAGGGGGGGGGGGGTGTCCAGGCCCGTAGGCAGGATTTTCGATGGGGAGGTGCGTTTTGCAACCAAAGTGGACCTTACGATGGGCGACTACCTAGGGATCCCCGCGAGGGTGGGGCGAATCTTCTGGAAGCTCTGACAAATTAGCATTTTGAGGGCCTTTTTTAATGGATTTTTAAAATCCATAATTTGTAATATCGTATTTAAATTTTCATTCATTTGAGTATTTTCTAGGGACTTACTAAAGCAGGAGAAATAGAGGGTGGGATGAATGGAGAAACTTGCACTGACAGATGGTCAATACCACCTCAGCCCCACCATGGTTGGGGCTGAGGTAAGAAAATTTGTGATTACGGCACCTCAAAGTGGCTGGAAATGGCACTCTCACACAAACTTTAATTATGATTTTTCTTTCTTCTCCATTTCTTTTATAATTTTAGGGGGCTCTCCCCCCTTGAATCCACCACTGTGAAATTATAATTTTTCATGTCCTTTACATCTGTAGGCCTACAATCACTGAAGCTGATAATTTTAAACAGATTTCGTAGCACATTATTAAAAATCAACGGGTAGAAGAGTGGGCAAAAAAATGTAATGCATACTATAGCATTTTGCGAAGGTTAGGAACGATTTTAGTGAAATAACAGGTTTTAAAAAGTGGAGTTTTTGAAATTTGGTGGTCCAGCGGCAGAGGCCTGGAGGGGTTTGTGAGAAAAGCAACAAAGTAGCATTTTGAGGGTCTTACATATTAGATTTGTCAAACACATAATTCATGAATATTTCACTTAAATTTTCATTAATTGGGGTGTTTTTGGGAACTGAAAATTAACGTTATTATGTCCTGTACATCTGCAGGCCTATAGATAACATTCTTCATATTATATAGATCAATCTGCAATCACCGGAGACGATTAATTACTAACAAATTTCATACCACATTATTAAAAATTAACAGTTAGATAAGCTGGCAAATATATAATGCAATGCATGCTATAGCATTTTGTGATAATTAGGAACGATTTTGTGAAATCATAGGTTTTGAAAAGTGGACCTTTTGGAATTTGCGGGTGTGCGTCCGCACCCTCTGCAGCCCCCCTGTCTATGGACCTGGGGTCTGACAAGTTTAACAGGGAATCTAATTCAACAGGCTGTCTAAGACCTCATGTCAGGATCCTGAATTAAACCAGGAAAGGGAGAGATTATAATGGTAGGATAATATTTTAGAATACACAGACACTTCCATGCACAGAGCCATATTAGAACAAACGCATCTTACCCAAATGCACAAGGAAAGATTAGAATCATAAATTGTACAATAGACTTACATGTCTTCTGGTTGCCAGTGAATTAACATCGACACTTTACCATCATCTGCAGTTCTTCTGCATTTGATCTATGAAGAGAGGAGAGTGAAAAGAACTAAATTAATAAGTATAATTTTATAAATAGTGTTCAAATAGAAATTAATTCCAAATTATTCTATTTAATGAATAAATGAATCTGACACACCTTTGTTTTTATTATCTAATTTAGTATTTAAAATAAAATGCTCTTTTCCCACTTTTTCCATTATTACAGCAAATATTGTCTTTTAAGGATTTTCTCCCCGGGATTCCTTCTAGTAAACGTTGGTATAGGCCTACTGAATGTGTTGCTCCATGTAAACCAATCTTGTCAATTTTTGACACTTAACCATGGGGATTTCATTTCCTTTTTTACTTTTATATATATGTAGGATTCTAATAGTAATACATATCACAACATGCCCAATTAATTCTAAGTTGTTACTCTATTCATGGTACATTATTCAAATAGAAAGTTCAATATTTTAAATTTAAAAAAGGAATATTTGGTCTTTAACATTGCATCATGAAATAATATTGGAAACACTTTATTATTATTATTTTATTATTTATCATTTATACAGCGCCTTTTCTTTGTAGATACAAAGCGCTTCGTTTTCCCTGGCTATAGGTCCTCATGTTTTAAGAGTTGCTGCTGGTAAACATCACAGGAGTAGGCCCACATACTCCTGTGGAACCCATGTAATGACAGTTTGATGAAATTGGGAGGGTCTAACATGTAACATACAGGCCTGATGGTCTACCTACGAGCCCGACAAGACAGGTGATTACAGGAGAAGTAATGCAGATAAAGTGCCTTGCTCAAGGAAACAAGGAAAATTTATAGTACAGAGAGGGACTGAAACCCCGACCTCTAGGTTTATTTTTTTTAAATAAAAAAATATAAAACTATTGTTACATTTGTGCTGATTTCATATTATAAATGTATAGTATTTGCATTGAAAATTGTTGCTATAAATTAGTTCTAATTCTACTTACTGTAGCTGATTCTCATGTCAATAAAAATAAAATTATACAGAATTTTATATGTCATCATTGTATGAAAACATTGTAACAAAACATTTTTTTTTGCATTTTTGGTTACTGTCCTCTGAATAGGGGCACCCCTATTAAGGGGACACTTTTTTTGGTTCTACTGTATTTGAAATCATCAATATTTGCAGTCGGCAGGTTAGCTAAACAAGGTATAAAGTCTCCCCTAGGATCCAAACTTACCATGCCTTGAAAGATAATACTTCGACCATGTCCTTTAGTGTCAAGCTGAGTTGTCATGTTCACAGTCACTAAGTGGTGCTGGAGGGCATCCATCATTTGTGTATCAAAGAAATCAGTTCTCTTAACTGAAAACAAAAAATAAGTAAGAGGGTCTATTTCCTTGCACTAGACTTAGAGAAAATGGCAATATAAAATATAAAACATTACAAAATTTTCAGGAGCATATAGTTGATATAACATTAAAAATCACATGACAGAGGTCAAAATGGTTAATTTTTAATCTGATATGATGGATGAGGGCTTAAAAAATAATTGTGGTGTGCAATGCTACATTAAGAAGTACACCAAAATTTTAAAGAAATTAAATGATTGCTTTTAAAACACACCTTGGGAAACCCTACGTTTGTACCGTGTCCGTTTTCTTCGGTATTTTCCAGGGCTATCATCTTTATTCTTGGGCATTTTCGGAGAGCTCTGCTCAGAAAAATGAGATTGAACGTGTCTTGCCCGACTATCTCGTGTGCTATAAGCCATATTACATCCAGTGAATAAACATCTAAAAGGCTTATCGCCGCTGTGAATCAGTATGTGGCGTAGCAGCCACTCCCTGCTACTTGATGGTCTCTTCCGTACCTTGCAGTCATCCCAAAGGCAGAAGTATTTTTTCTCTTTCTTGCCTGTCAGCTGTGTCTGTGCATGCTGTTCAGTCAAGTGGTCGGCAAGGTCAGCACTTGTTTCGACAATCTCTCCACATTGATCCCATTTGCAGAGATAGTCTGGCTTCTTGTCTAGGTTTGGGGTGTTTGTTCCACTACTGTTTGTTGTTGTTTGAGATGACACACTGCTGGCATCATTTACATCTGACCCACCAAGCATTTTGTTATTGTGCTAAAGTTTTAAAAGAGAGAGGAAATGTATTGTTAATTAAAGATAATGATTTAAGCCTGGTTTCCTTAAAATCACTACAGTGTTTCAGTACCATTGTTGCACTGTGTACAGGTAGCAGTCCCTGACGCAATTGAGAAGACTCCGAGATTTGACTGACTAATCAGCATCACCAAAAAGCTGTCGGTGATAGCTTGTAGCAATTGTATGGAAGCCTAGCTTTATGGTCTAATTCATTATTATATTATAGGCAGTTAGTTGGTTTATCCTTGCAAGCAAAGTATTCACAAAAAAACAAACTGATTTAAGACAACAAGTTATAGTATAATTCAACAGAAAATACTCATACAATAATTACTACATAATTTTCATTGTTAGCTTGACATCAGAAATCACCATTGCATATCATTAGTAATTGTGCATCATGAGTATACAACAAAACAAAGCATTCTTCAAAAACTGGCCAAGGCCTACATAACCTAGGCCTAGTCCAAATTTAATTTTAATAAACTTCTATTATAAATAAGAAATAAAGACACATAAACATAATACAAATCGGAAATTGGGAACAATTTTGAATAAGTACATTAATTAAAATGGCGAAGCACTCAAAGGCCAACTACAGTATTCTATTTTGATTAATCTACTGTAGGCCGGCTAGCCCTAAAGGGAAGGGCTTTCAGAAAGCCTTTTGTTAGAGAGGTTGGTTCTATCCCAGATCACGTCCGTCTCATACTGTTTCACTAGCCTACTACAGTACAGGCCTAGCTAGCTAGCTACGACTTTATCTAGAAAAAAAAAACAACTGTGAATAGTGTTCACTATTTATTTAAATTCATCTTACATAAGAAGTGTAAAATCATAAGTAGCTATATCATATTGAAACCAGTTAGGAAATAAATGTGTGAAATAGTATTAATGATTAAAAGGACTAACCTTTTTACGAGACTCCCACACTTAGTTTTTTAACTGTTGATTTGACCTCACTATGTGACCTACAGAGAAGAAAAATGCTATTATTTGATTTGGGACACCATTTTAATTGACATACACTATATATTATGATAAAACGCATAAATTACACTCAAGTAATTTTATAAATTATTTTAATTATGTTATAAAATACGTTAAGGCTTTTTGGTTGAATGAAGATTTATTTCAAATGAATATAATAAATGTTCAAACAATAAAGCCCCTTTATAAAAAGTAGTTTATTCCAAATCAATAATGACCTGACCTGTACCAACACTAAAAACACATGTGGTGATGGTGGTCTGCTAGGGGTCTAGTCCAAAAGAAGTAGGTAATATGTTAGCTAATCTGTATCATTTTCTATTTTTTTCTTATAACGATTACGTGCATTGATATGCATTTTTGTTCATAAAATGATTAAACATTTAACAAAATCATAGATTTGCTATTAAATTAGAGACTATGAGTGTCACTCTAGGCCTGGCTACTAAACCAACTCTAGGCCTAGGGCCTAGGCCTACTACTGCTAACTAGGCCTAGTCTCTAGCCTGTATGGTAGTAGTGAATTCGAACTCGGCCCCATGTCAACTCGGCCCCATGTCAACTCGAAACCGTCTTCATATATAAGAAATAATAGGAAAAGAACACCATATGTATGGACTTTAGAAACACTTTATTGGAGAAAACAAATATTTCGACCTAGCTAGGGCCTATATTTAGGTACAGTATATTTATTGTATACATACATGCGTACATACATACATAATACTCCTAACTAAGATGTTGGCTAACGCTCTAGTTATGCTTCTTTATAATTACTGTAATTGTGTTTGGTCCAACTGTAATATTAAACTTTCAAATTCACTTCAAATATTTTAAACAGATTAGAAAGAATTTTACTTTCTGCAGACATAAAAACCCCAGTTGTAAATATTTTTTGTAAGGGTGGAGCAAACTCAGTGATAAATGGGACTAACAATTGCTCATAATGATTTTTAAATGTTTAAATGGTTTGCATACACATTGTACTCGCAGTCAAAGTAAAAATACACTAAATGAATACACCTGGAATAATATGTAAGGTAAAAGAACCTTTGTATACCGATCTACTAAATTATGCAATAAACTCTCGGATCATACTAAAGCCAACTTTAAATCTATGACACTTTCAAATTTAAGCATTCTATTTCAAATCCTCAATAGTACCATCTTAATTTAACCTGATTTTCTTTTACCTTGCATATCCATATTTATTATTTAAATTTTTTATTTTTCTTAAGTTTCTTCCAATGTTCTTTTTAAATCTATTTTAATTTGTAGTTAAGTTATCCATCTTTTTTGGTTACCATGCGTGTATATCTGCTGTTAAAATTTTGTAGTTAAGAACTCAACCACTTTGGAAACCAGTACTATGTATTGAAAGTGTATATTCAGTATAAAGAAAGAATAAATAAAATAAATAAATAGTATGTAATGTATATATAAGTTATCCATCTTTTTTGGTTACCATGCGTGTATATCTGCTGTTAAAATTTTGTAGTTAAGAACTGAACCACTTTGGAAACC
>NW_022684320.1:906942-916815 GCF_011630105.1 Anneissia japonica | reverse complement strand
GTAGCTAAAGCTGGTCTACCGTCTAGCAAGGGCCTAACAATTCTGAGTTCAATGACGAGTTGCAGTGCTTAGTTCTTTGGCGAAACACCTGGCTAGACCAGATTTAGACCATGGAAAATGAAGGAAAGAATAGGTACAGTTGAGTACTGTACACTTACTGTAGTTGAATGAACTTGGTAGCTACTGTCCTGTATTTGAACTTTATATTGTATACTTAGGTTTTATTTGTATCCAGCGCATATTACAGGAATAGTATCTATGTGTTGTAGAGCCGAGTAAGCTAATTTCTTTTTCTCAACAGATTTAAAAAGTGATAATTAGCAACATGTCAGGTTTCATGCATCAAATCCCATCAAAGAGGCCTACCAATATTCAGTTTCGTACCTACAGTACCAATGAAATACTTGGGTTGAGTGTTAAAGAAATTGTGAACCCAAGGACATTTGATGACCTAGGTCATGCAACTGCTGGTGGTCTTCATGACCTTTCTCTAGGTAGGTCAAATATCACACGATGTATGAGCACGCTGCCTCTAAATATCTAATAATAATGTTATCTGGTTATTTATTATTTAATGTTAAATGTTTAATGTAAAATTTGCAAGAGCCAGTCTATATTTACACACAACGATATACAGTACTTTTTACATGAGATGGAGTTGCATAAATTATAACCCACAATTAGCATATAATAGTAAAGAAAAATTTAGTAACTGACTGATCCGGCAATTTGCACATTTTACCAGAAGGCAGCCATTTGCAACAATTTATATAATTTGCCTGTGTAACTGAATTGTCAATGTATTGTGTTTGTAAATATTTATGGTTGATTAATCTTAGATATTTTATTTCTTTTTCTCTAAAGGCCCTAGTAGTGATAGAGAGTTATGTGCAACATGTTGCCTTGGTTACCTTCATTGCCCAGGCCACATGGGTCATATCAGTCTTCCACTACCAGTTTTTAATCCACTGTTTTTTAAAACAATTGTACAAGTAAGTTGAAAAACAAATACAATGAGAAAGAATTGCAATTAAATACTTAAGATTTGTAAATTTCCTAATATTTGTAAGTTGTTGCTTGATAGTAATGCTCCTATGGCTATTATCCAAATTTCTTCATAAAAAATAACAACATCCCCAAACATCTTATTAAAAACAATCTGTCCTTGACTATCCAGTGTGCTAGAGTGTTAGACCATCTAGAAGTACAGTAAGTGTTTTTTACACATTCATCATTTTTAATTGATAAAGTTAATATGATGGCAGTTCATTTATCATATACCAGAAGCAGTAAAAAAAATGATTGATTCATTAAAATTCTATATCAATTATTTTGGTTTACCCTAGACTAAGGAAGATGCATTTTGTCCAATCAAAAACTGATTAAAAATTTATAATGACTCTTTTTTATTTGTTTATAATGATAAAATTCAAAATTGTTATTGGGTAATTTTAGCTATTGCGAGGATCGTGCTTACAATGCCATCATCTGCTAGCGAGTCGCTGGTCCCTGGTCCTGATCACCTACCAGCTGGATTGCCTTGAGAAAGGCTTCATTCATGCTGTTGAGGAAATGCGCAACATAGCCAACAACTTCGCAATGGATCACAGTGGCAATGACCCTAGCACTGTACAACTTCTTGAGTCAATGTTGAGGCAGCACATGGAAGAACTGAAACAGAGTGAGTCAAATGTCTTTTAAGCGGTAGCTAGTCAATTTAAGAATTATTTATTATTGTGATATCTCATTACAAGATCATTGTGCAAAACACTTTACGTACATTCGGGAGTCTTTACTTTCTTAAAGAGATAACATAATGCATCAATCATGTTTATTGAGTCTGTTCAATTTTTTTTAGAAAAAGAAACAGAAAATTGCTTTGAATCAGTGAATACAAATCTGCGGAATCTTGTAGCAATACGGAAGAATCTTCTGGACACATTTATTAAAGACCACATTAGTTCACGCGGCCGAAAGTGCAATCTCTGTGGCACAACAGTACGCCAGATTCGACCAGAACACAATGTGCGCATCATCACAAAGCAGCAGAGATCTGATAGTAGCAAGTTGGAACAAGTTTTCCTGTCCCCTTCTGAAGCCAGGGATCATCTCAGAAAATTATTGGCTTATGAAGGTATTTGCAGAAGGGTAATAATCCCTGTTGTATAAAAATATTAAAATTTCAATGCTAATTGGTACATACAGAAGGATTTCATCCTCTATGTAAATTTGTGGAATGACTTTCATGTGTATTAGTGAAATATATTGAAAGAGAACAAAATGTGACATGGTATTATTTATTTGGGTCCATACTGTAAACCAGCCTTTCATTGTTCTATATTAGTTTATTTTTTGTTATATACACGATAGCTAGAGCTATAATAATTTTTTATCTTTTCAGAAAAAGTTTTAAAAAGTTTATTTGGTGTCCTGAAGAGTAATAATAATGTAAATGCAGACAATGGTGAGAGTGCTGTGGACTTATTTTTTCTTGATGTCATTCCAGTTGTACCAACAAAATTCAGACCGGTAAGACTATCCTATGATATAACATCCAGTTCTTAATGATAATCCAGTTCTTGATTCCTTTCTGAATCAGCCAGTAGAATGTTGCTTCATGTTAATTTCTCAGAAGAACCACTTGTGATTGTTGGTTTTTCACTGCCATGTATTATGTGATTTCCAATGCTTTTATGTAGTAGAATACATGGGTTTTACAATTGTCAACATTTATAAACATTTTGGTTCATAGATATCTTCTGCTGGGGAAAAGCGTTTTGAAAATCCACAAACAGCTGGTCTGACTAAAGTATTGAGGGATAGTCAAACCCTAGCACAGCTGCTCTTCTTTAATCAGAATGAGCACAATGAAGCCCTACTGAAGGACTTTGATAAGGTTGGTTAAATTGTTATTTTCTAACCTTTGATTGATTGATTGATTGTTTGATGTGATTATGGATATTTTAACTTGAAATCATTAAATAGTATAATGCTTAATAGCAAATATGTACAGTAATGTTATGGGAAACTTAAATTTGTACTGCTGAACAAATATCCAAACTATTACCAGGAGATTATTTATAGGTAATAACCCAAGATTTACATTATGATACTCACTGAATTTTCAAAAGAGCCTGTAATGGATTTTTATGTAAATACCTGCATTACATAAGTTAAGATACAATGACCTCATCAATGAAGTTGATCTAATGATTCTTACAGAGCATATTGGCATCTGTGCCTGGAAAGAGCAATACAGAGAAACTACAGAATGCTTGGAGTATGCTGCAAACCAGAGTGAACTGTCTAGTTGATAGCGATATGGATAAACTATCAACTGATAATTTACCAGGAGTTAAACAGGTAAGTAACACAATCTTTGCCATGCATTAGTAAGGTTAAGGTGTTTACCAAATAGATGTAGTACTTATATAACATTAACCAACAATAAACCAACAGAACACATGTTCCTACATTAGTACAAGGCCAACAAATAGATACATTAACGGTGTTATCCAAACAAAATAATACTATATATTACCACATGGTGTTTCATACAAAACATCAGTAAGAGTATTTACTTTTTGAATGTGAACCAAAATGTATTCCTTTTATGGCTCCATCCTCACTGTCAAATTTTATGTGTCAAATAAATGTGATATGCCCATATTTGGGTGTAATGTGACATCATCATGCCCATTTATGGGCACATCACGTAAATTCGACACATAAGTAAAATTTGATTGCGTAGCAAGCAATAGTTATTTTTACAATTTGTTATTCACACACTTGATCCGAAATCCAAAACCTGAATTTTGTAATAGCCTAAGCTTAGCTGCATAGACTGTTGTAACTATGGCTTGGTAGGTATGACTTTGGTGTACTGGGTTTAACCTGATCATTCTATGTCTGAATTTTGCATAAAATGTGTCTATATTTATTTATACAGATCCTTGAGAAGAAAGAAGGACTATTTCGCAAGCATATGATGGGGAAGCGTGTCAACTATGCCGCACGCTCTGTCATCTCACCGGATCCTTTCATAAACTCTGATGAAATCGGCATACCAGATATCATTGCTAAGAAGTTAACATATCCGCAGCCTGTGACAGAATGGAACGCTCAAGAGTTGCGTCGCGCCATCATGAATGGACCCAACAAACATCCAGGGTGTCTATATTTATTTATCTTTTTCCATTCTTGTTTTTGAAACAATAGTTGCAGCAACATACACTTCAGTAGATAAACCTTTTTGATGTTGGAATTTTTCCTCCTCTGTTTGCCCCATTACTTTGTTGTTTTGTTTTTTTTTGCACCTATGTAGTTAAACAATTTTTTTTTATTTTAAAAATTGGATTAAATAAAACTATAATTTTATAATTACTAGTGCAATAATTATAATATGATTATTAATATCAGTACTAAACATTAAAATTATTATTGTTAATGCTATAAAAACTATTATTGCAAAGCTCAATTCTCATTAAAATAGAGCATTGTTGATTGAAAATGAAGATGGTACTCAGATGAAACTAAAAGCAGACAACAAGACTCAGCGAGAAGCCATTGCAAAGCAGCTTCTTACACCACAAAATCCGCGACATGCAGTTACAGGACAGAAACGAGTTCATAGACACATCAAGAATGGGGACGTGCTGCTGCTGAATCGACAACCGACGTTGCATAAGCCGAGTATCATGGCGCACAAGGTACTTTAAATGAATGATAGGGAGTTATCGCTACACGACATTAACCTTAACGTTAACGGATGACGTCATAATTTATTCTTCTTGCGTTGCGGAGTATGTTATTTTCAGGATTTTACGTGCTCGACGGACGTTAGTTACGGGTTTGCGCATGCGTATTTCGATTTGTTTACAAAAGGGGTGGAGTTATCGCGTTGCATGTTGGGTACTAATGTTAAAGTTAAGGTTAAGGTTGTACAGCAAAAACTACCTATTAATAGTACAGCACTCATAAGACTAATTATAATGATAGTGATAATAAAAGTAATAATAATGATAGTAATGTAGAAAAATTACATATTTTTTAAAATCTATTCCTTGCTTTCTTTATATTGTAATTCTTTATGTTTTTTGCTCACAGGTACGTATATTGCCACGGGAAAAGACATTCCGACTTCATTATTCTGCATGCAAGACTTACAATGCTGATTTTGATGGCGACGAGATGAATGCGCATTTTCCTCAAAATGAGATTGGACGTTCTGAGGCATATAACATTGGTAAGAAATGTTTTATTTTTCCTTTCTACTAGAAATACTAGCTTCAGTATACTACAAATATTACACTGTTAAAACACTGTTAAAAAGATTTATACTATACTCAAAACCAGATAAACCTACAAAAATATTCTTATATTTTTGAATAGTGGACTATATTAAAGGTATATTGGCATTATCGGTTTACCCTTTAAATATCTTACTCAATTTCCAATATTAGTGTTTTATGTTGTAACTTATACTGTTAAATAGTTAGGTGCATTTAATTAATGAAATAGATACCATTTTGTTTCTCTGATTTTTATTTTAATCTAGGTAGTATAATAGATATTTTTTAAATATTATTGTAAAGCACTGGTGACAAAAATTAGTTTTTAACCTGTTCTATAGAAATCACAAAAATCAATCTATTCAACTTACAGCTATCACCAGTCAGCAGTACTTAGTTCCAAAGGATGGCACGCCACTCGGTGGTCTCATCCAAGATCACATGATTGCAGGAGTAAAAATGACTGTTAGAGGGCGCTTTTACACAAGGTGAAAAAAATTATTTCTATGTCTTGTTTGCTAAAATATCAGACAAGCTTGGACCCCGTCGTCTTAAAAATATTAATTTACTGATCCAAACAAAGTTTGTAATGATTACTAATCCCTAATATTGTGGTCTCAATGCACATGTTGTCGAATGTTGTTTTGTTTATACCATCCCTGCTACAAGCATGTTGCTTTTTAGCTGATGCCACCATGTTCCTTGTTTTTTTGTTTGTTTTTTTTAATGGAAATGGAAATAAATGTTCTGAAAATCTGAATTAAAATAAAATCTGAATTTTGGGCCATCTTAAACCATAAAACATTTCCCCATGAATTATATTCTGGGACCCCCACCGAGGTTTTCAGCTGCCCCTTGGATTAGACCACCGGCCAGACGTGTCGGACTCCCTGTCAGCAAATTTCTTTTATAACTTTTTTTTATGAGACCATACATGAAATTTTCTTACAGAGACCAGTACCAGCAATTGATTTTCAATGCCATGACTGACAAGAGGGGTCATGTGAAATTGCTTCCACCAGCGATCATAAAACCAAAAGAACTTTGGTCTGGCAAACAAGTATTCTCCACGCTCCTCCTCAATGTCATCCCTGAAGACAAGCCATTGTTCAACTTTATAGGGCGCTCTAAGATTGCTAGTAAGGTAGGTTAAATGCAGCAGCATTTTCCTTGTGTATAAAATTTTCATTATTTTTAGGAAAATTATTACTTTGTAACCATAAATAAAATTTATGAATGCAGTTGAATGATAATTAAGAGGAATGTACACACTGATACAGATTACCATTGTATTAAAAATGTGCATATAACATATACTGTATGTCACATCTAGAAATTAGACATATGGAAAACATTTTTAATACAAAGTAGAGAAGGGACTCACTATGGAGGGATACTGGGGTGTTGGTCATAGATCTTCCAGTCCAGTCTACAGGTTGTTTGTGATTGCATTATTGTTATTCAGATGGAGGGTACCCTATACATCAATGCATAGTGACAAACACACCACAAACTAGACTGATAAATACTAATTAATATGGATAATTACATAATATATATCAAATTTTTGTTTAGACGTGGCAAAGGGAAGATCCTCGTGTGCCGAGAGGAGGGGGAGGTACGCCACTGAAAGGGGATAACATGACAGAATCTCAGGTTGTTTTCAGGCAGGGTGAGCTTCTGGTGGGTGTGTTAGACAAAGCAAACTATGGTAGTACTCAATACGGGCTCGTGCATGCCTGCTACGAGGTAAGTCTTCAATTCAACACAAAATAATGACAAGATACTGTTAATAGTTTTTATGTTTACATTTATTAAGAAAATAATATTTATAATATTCACATCAAATATATCGTATATCCATTCCCATGGTCTTTGGTTCAAACCTTGCAAGTAAAAATTTTTTATTTAAAACCCTATTCTAAAGTTTGAATGTTCCAAAGTACAATTACTGCCAACCACTCCGAGTTTGAAAGTTAATTTCTATTTGAGAATTTAAAAGAGAGATTTATATTGGTTTAATTATACTGTATATGTATTTGTTTACTAATTAATATTCCTTATGTTGTTTTTTTTAGTTGTATGGTGGTCAGACGGCAGTTCTTATTCTTAGCTGTCTTGGTCGCTTATTTACTACATTTCTACAGTACATTGCTGGGTTCAGTCTAGGTGTTGAGGACATTCTTGTAAAACCAAAGGTAAGGCATTATTATTGGAATGATCATCTCGGACTTAGCAATTTTACACTTTTAAGGCTTTAAAAGTGACTTGTGTGTAGAACACTGAGGTGCCAAATATCAGCTCTCAACTCCCCAAACCTCATAAAGAGACTGTTGTGGAGCATTGAGGGTCCCAAATAATCAAGCTTCAACTCTCCAAGCCCTAAAAAGCATTGAGGGTCCCAACAACCAGTTCTCTCGCTGTAGAACATTGAGGGTCAAATGAATAGTATTGCTGGACAGATTGCCCTTTTTGAATTTTGTATGAATGAAGATTGTGTTGAGAGAACAGGTTTAAAAAATAATAGAAACTTACTTACTTGATACATCATGGTTTTTAAATTTTAAACTTAGTTACTTTTGGTGCATTAATTACTTATTACTTCTGAAATTTAATTCTAATTGTTGAAAAAAAAACCATTTTTTGTATCATTATTATCATCAAAAGTGTGATCTGGATAATTTAAACTCAAAAAAAAAAAGAAAAAAAAAGACAAATCATGTGAGAGTCCTCAGGTTTTTATTGTGAGGATTTTTGAAGGTTTAACGAGAGTAATTCAATCTCTCTACAATTTGTCATGTAATCATGTTTTTAAGGCTGATAAAAAAAGAAGGAAATCGATGAGAAAAGCTAATAAATCTGGTTTGGGAATAATGGCAAAAACTCTTCAAGTTGATGACCCAAGTGATGTTGAAGCCATCAATGACAAGTATGAAACAGCCCACAGGTGAGATCCATATCTTAAATATTAGAAACATTTTGTATTGTGTCATCATATTTATCAAAGGTGAAGCCAGATCAATGCTAGTTTTCTTAGACTTAGTTAAATGTTTCACTCTATATCTTGTTAACAAAGAAGTAATTTTATTTTTGTACATACAATTGACAATTTATGAAAATGACTGAATACATTTGATAGGCCTATTACCATTCAAAATAGCCATAATTAACAACATAAGAATACCAATTTTGTGAATACTTACCAAAAATGAACCAGTGTATACCAGTTTCCAATAATGGAATCATCCGACCCAGGTGTATATAATAATGATGTTATGTATCAGGCCTCAATTTTCTTCTTTTTTTTGGTGGTTATATTAGGTCATCAGATGGATTACAAATGGCAGAGATTGATATGCAAATGAAAACAAACACTGACACATTCACAAATGAAGTTTCCAAAATCTGTTTGGGTCAAGGATTAATTAAGAGTTTCCCAGACAACAACTTACAACTGATGGTGCAGTCTGGAGCAAAAGGTTCAATGGCAAGTGTTTTCCCCTCTCAATAACTATATTTTCTGATATTTCCATTATTACAAGTGTTAATTACATCATTTCCATTGATTTTCATATTTCTTTTAACTGATTTTATTTTATATTTTTACCCAGGTCAACTGTATGCAGATTTCTTGTATGCTTGGGCAAATTGAGCTAGAAGGAAGACGACCACCCCTCATGCTAAGTGGAAGGTCACTGCCGTCATTCCAACCCTATGAATCATGTCCACGGTCTGGGGGATATGTAGATGGTCGTTTTCTAACTGGCATTCGGCCGCAGGAGTATTTTTTCCATTGCATGGCTGGAAGAGAAGTAAGCCCAATCACAATCTACTGCCCTCTGTTGTCATCTTAAAACTAATTGCATATGTTTAGAAAGGATTAATTAAATTACAGTATATGTAAATACTAAGAAAAAATTGTGCATAATTAGCCGTTTTATCATTATAAATCATCATCAGTTTACATTATTCATATGCTTTGAAAGACTAGCTTTCTTGAATCAGTTAATTGATTCCTATATTTTAATACTTGCATTGGTCACTTGTGTAATTTTTTGGCTACTTTCTTGGCTCCAGGGTCTGGTGGATACAGCCGTTAAAACCAGTCGTAGTGGATATCTACAGCGTTGCATTATAAAGCATTTGGAGGGGCTGCTTGTGAATTATGACCTTACAGTAAGTCATAAGTCAATTTATGTAATCATACTTGATCAATCGCTTACTTGCAAGATAGGCATCGTAGAAGATAG
This sequence comes from Anneissia japonica, assembly GCF_011630105.1. Classification (NCBI taxonomy): domain Eukaryota; kingdom Metazoa; phylum Echinodermata; class Crinoidea; order Comatulida; family Comatulidae; genus Anneissia; species Anneissia japonica. Next base: position 907,274 of record NW_022684320.1, on the reverse strand, counting down.
GCATTGTAGGAGCGTGTGGCTCAGCGTGTAAGGTGTTGGACTTCTGATTGTGAGATCGGGAGTTCAAGACCAACGCTCATCGCATTGCTTGTGTCCTTGGGCAAGACACTTTACTTACATTTGCCTCTCTCCACCCAGGAGTACAAATGGGTACCTGGTAGGATGGTATGGCGTTGAATCTAAGGGACGTGCACGTTCAAGCAGCAGTGACAAAGGATACTCCCCAGGGAGCAGAGAAAGTTGCACAATGTGCGGATCTGCCAATTCAGTATCCAGTGATATCCAGGGATATATGATGCCAGCGCCTTGTATGATCGCCTTCGGATTGTGAA
>NW_022684320.1:881024-906338 GCF_011630105.1 Anneissia japonica | reverse complement strand
GAACAGGTGACAATGACGAGTTCAATTTAAATCAGGAAGCAAATGACCAATCAGAGACAAATAGGAAGGAAGATGGTGGAGAGAGCGATGAAGAAGGAGATGGTGATGCAGCAGATAGGAAGTACCAAGGACAGAGAGATGAGGAGAAGGAATATGATGAAGAGGATGAAAATGTTGACTCAGGTTAGTGTTCATTTTATACTTTGTATCAAATGAAACTGGGATGTTGTGTTATATTACATGAAGCAATTGGAATAATGTAGTAAATCCTTGCCAAGCCACAAGCTCATAATATGGGCTGAAGCTTATCCCCAGTTTCAACTGAAAGTATGTAGTGCCGGTTAAAATTTGTTGTGGTACAAGGGAAGAAATCTTAGCACATCATGCCGCATGGCAGCAAAGGTGTATTTATGTAGAAAAATAGTGTATTATTACAATGTAGACAGCACACCTGTCTCTTATACACATCTAGATGTGTATAAGAGACAGCAGTGTAGCTTCTTTAATTCCAAAGATCTAACTGATAATTTACTGATTAGTAGTATGTGTGAAAATGTGTATACATATTTCAAGAGTAGTGTTTTTTTTGCAGTCAATTGGTGAACCTTCAACACAGATGACATTGAACACTTTCCATTTTGCTGGTAGGGGTGAAATGAATGTTACTCTTGGTATTCCAAGATTAAGGTAAAATATATGGCAGAAATAATCCTATGTTGTATTCCATTCTCTGTGGTTTTCAAATCACTTTATATATATTCAACATGTGCTCACATGTACTGAAATCTCAAACCTCTCATAATTTGAACATTTTAGTCAAACAATATAGTTTATATTTTTTACATCATTTTTTTTTGTCTGTTTCATTTCTAGAGAGATTTTGATTGTAGCAAGTGCCAACATCAAGACTCCCTCAATGGATGTTCCATTCCACGGTCGGCGCTATGCACACAAACGAGCAGCAAGACTACGCAAGAAGCTTATGCGTGTTCACCTCTCTCAGGTATAGTGCTTCATTGGTTAGCTCATTGTAAAAAATGTCCATTAATGTTAGACATTAATGAAGGAGATCATTGGTCAACTTCAAATAAACATGGTAAGATTTCCATTTTTCCAAATTTGTTTGTTCAATTATATCTGAAACAAACATACACTGTTAGATATAGTTTTATCAGAAACAGAGAAAATCTGATAAACCTCAGACTTACAGACTCTTACATATTTTTGTATATCCTGAGTTTCCTTGCTGTAAAATTTTTAATTATTGATTGTTTTTTACATTTAGGTCATTGAAGATGTTGATATTTATGAAAGCTACAACATTAGGAATAATTGGTAAGTCAGTGTTCGTTCACCTTCATTTATTTTATTTTACTTATTTCTACTTGTTATTACTATAATGTCAAAATCACTATTGGATCATATAACTGCTTTTTTCCAGGGACCAGAATCGTATTTACAAGGTTCGCTTTAATTTTCTGCCCCAAAAGGAATACGAGGTAAGAAGAATAAAATGATTGCATTTTAGGGTGTCATTTTACAGGTCTAACACATCAATAATTTGCATCTTCAATCAAATAGTCAATCATTTTATCAATTTCTCAGTCATCCATTCAATCAATCATTCACTCAATCAGGCAGCGAATTATTACAATTCACATTCAAATAGGTCTACTGGAGGACAAACCATTCACAGGATATAGACCCAGAAACACAATACAAAACTCATGCACATAGGCCTACCAGAGAACACGCCAGAAACTGGATATCCACTCACATAATGACATTGTTGATGTGTTTGTATCTTTTGTAGGAGGATTGCTATGCTACTCCTACATCAGTGCTGCATTTTTTTGAGAAGACATTTGTGAAACAGCTGACAGAAACCCTTAAAAGGAAGTGTAAGGAGTTGAAAAGAACAAGGTATGTATTTTATAGTAGTAATCAGATTTTCTGCAAACTCTCCATTCCTTGCAAAATAGTTATTAAAAGCAAAACAGAATGATTCTTCTCATTGATTGAACTATGACTTTGGCCATTCAGTATAATTGTGTTACTTGAGTTTCCGTTCACTTTCACAAGTCAAATTGGGCTTTGATGAACATGGGACGAATGGCTTCTCTTCCAAAAATGATACACTGTAATAATTTGTATTTTTAGCCTTCCAGTTGAAATTTTAAAAGAGTAGCTATGAAATAAATGTTTAAAATGTTTTCAGAGAAGTTAACTTTAGATCAGTGGGGTCAAAGTTTGCTATGGAGGATGCTGCTGTTGGAGAAGCAGGCAATCAGAACAGCCAATCAGAGGAGCCCACTGGAACAGGTGACAATGACGAGTTCAATTTAAATCAGGAAGCAAATGACCAATCAGAGACAAATAAGAAGGAAGATGGTGGAGAGAGCGACGAAGAAGGAGATGGTGATGCAGCAGATAGGAAGTACCAAGGACAGAGAGATGAGGAGAAGGAATATGATGAAGAGGATGAAAATGTTGACTCAGGTTAGTGTTCATTTTATACTTTGTATCAAATGAAACTGGGATGTTGTGTTATATTACATGAAGCAATTGGAATAATGTAGTAAATCCTTGCCAAGCCACAAGCTCATAATATGGGCTGAAGCTTATCCCCAGTTTCAACTGAAAGTATGTAGTGCCGGTTAAAATTTGTTGTGGTACAAGGGAAGAAATCTTAGCACATCATGCCGCATGGCAGCAAAGGTGTATTTATGTAGAAAAATAGTGTATTATTACAATGTAGACAGCACACAATGTTTAAAGCAAATTATAGTCAACATAGATCATTATACCCTATTTGCTCTTTTTTTCCAGGTAACGAGGATGCCTTTGTTGATTCAGAGGTCAGCGAAAGGTCAGGTTCTGATGAGACCGATGAGTTTATGAGTGATACGGTGATGAGGAAGAAAATGCTGAATTCCAACCGCAAAGTCACCACAGAAGAAAAGGATGCAAGAATTAATGTAAGTCAGGTTTATGCATCCATGGTTGATATCTTAATTGGATTGACTAATTAAAGAAGCTTGTTACATGACAGTAAATTTGAAAATATAGCTGGAGGGAAATTCTTGCTTCTATTCACAAGCACACCTCCAAATCTGCTCTGTTGTTTCTAATACAAATCTCACCCAAATGTAGAGGAGTCTAACATCTTTGTCAGCATCATTAAAAGAACACCTAGAGATAAACCTTGTCTTCTTGTACTGGAAGCTTTAAATGTATTAATCATCTAAAACCTGCACTCAATTAGAAATAATGTATATATTATGTAGTACTTATCTAAAATGTACTTTCCTTCTTGTCATGTGTGCTACCTGAACTGTCGAGTAACAATCATTTTTTCTGTATATAAAGTAATGCCAAGCTCACAGTTGCTTTGGTGCAAATATTCAATTTATATAACACCATTATTACATTTTAATGGTGGTTTTTTTTTTTTCAGGCTGTATTGTGTACTTCGACACAGGTTTCCAACTATAAGTTTGATACTGTTGATAGCTTATGGTGTGAACTAGTACTACAGGTAAGCTTATTGAACAAGAAACCTAATAAGTGTGCTAACAATGAGAATTTCACTATGTGATTCATAATCAGGATGCTGACGATGGTGGTTGTGGTGGTGTGATGTGGTTATAGTGATGATATTATAGTGTGACAATTATCAAATAATTATTATATTGTTGATGTATGTTGTCTTCTGTAGTACTGCAAAATAATGTTTTTTTTTCCTTTTGAAGTTTGAGCTGCAAGACAGTAAATTAGACCTTGGCACTATCATACTGACTGAAGCCCAGAAAGCAGTAGTGTACGAGACAGCTGGTATATCCCGATGTTTTATCCAAGACAGTGATGGTGAAAAAAGACTGAAAACAGAAGGAGTTAATTTTAGAGTAAGAATTTGAATATTTTTTATATTGTCAACTGTTTGGCATAAAATGTCATTCTTTGACAAAATCCTTGATAAGATTGTAATAAAAAAGTGACTATTAATTAATAATTCAACTTCTCATAAGCCAGATTTTTTTATTTCATTTTTAGGAGCTATTCAAGTATGATAAGTTATTGGATCTGAATAAACTCTACTCCAATGATATCCATGCCGTGGCCAGGACATACGGTATAGAAGCTGCATGCAGAGTCATTGTAAAGGTATGCAGGAAAGCTGTGTACTAGTAATATAATATTGATTAGTTTGCCAGTACAGTTCTTCATTTGTGTTCTTGAGTTAAGACAATGTAGTCTAATTACCTTTCCCTTCAGATTGAATGTTAAGCCACTGGTCCAGTATACAAAACATGTAGAAATGTTTTTGTGTACGATTGTTTTAATTTATAAATTTAGATATTTTGAGTTGAATAACATTAATTTACTACTTCCAGGAAATGCGAGATGTCTTTAAAGTGTATGGTATCACGGTTGACCCCCGCCATCTTTCATTGATTGCTGATTACATGACATTTGAGGGAGTCTACAAACCCTTTAATAGGACTGGACTGGAGACTAATGCATCACCTCTACAAAAGATGACATTTGAGAGTACAATGCATTTCTTGAAAGAGGCTACAATGCACGGTATGTGTTTACATCATTCAAGTAAAAACAGTTTACAGTGGCTTCAGTGGAAAGCAGCTTTTAAGGCTGATTATGTTTTGTCACTTAATATAACATTAAAATAACAAACATATAAAATATGCTTGCTTCCAATCCTAGGGTACTGGGTTTATATTCTACGATTTTGGGCTGGAGTTGTGTTGTTGATTAAGATGTTTGCCTTAAAAATCTGAGTGTCATGTGTTGAAATCCAACAATGTTGATGAAGAGGGGTTGTAGCCTGGTGGTTAAGATGCTTGCCTTCTATTCCCAGGGTCCTGGGTTCAGTTCCTGCAATGCTGGTGTAGTGTAGCTTGGCGGTTAAGATGTTTGCCCTACAATCGCCGGGACCCTCCAGTGTTGGCGGAGTGTAGTTGTAGCTTGGCGGTTAAGATACTTGCTTTCATGGTCCTGAGTTCATTTCCTCTAGTCTTCATGAGGCTTGGGTAATAATATTTGAAACATGAACATATACTAATGTTTTCTTTAAAAACATGTTAAACATGTCTTTATTGTTGTTTTTTCAGGAGTGTCTGATCAGCTGAAGTCACCGTCTGCCAGACTTGTCGTTGGGAGAGTGGTAGCTGGCGGTACTGGCTGTTTTGACTTACTACAACAGTTGGTGTGAAAACAATCATTTTACAAAGAACAAAGCTTTCAGAAGTACATTTTCTGTACTTATTTAAAATACAAAAATCTTTATAAATCAAGAGGAATAAATTATTCATCATATTTTTTTAGGTGTGATTAAATTGGTGAGATATTTGCAAATCGGTTGCAGATGAAGGGTTTGAATTCCATCTGTATATTTTTTACATTATTTATCTCTTCAAAAAGAAGTGCAAGAGTAATGTATTATTATTATTGTCATTAATATTATAAATATAATTATAGATGACTTTATGATTTAATACTTCTAAGTTGAGGTAGAGTTTTGTATCCCATGAAAAAGGGCAAGATGTCAAGATATATCTGTTTATGAAATTAATTAAAGAAAACACTTTAAACATAATTATGAGGTGAATTTCCTTTTTTTAATTCAATAGAATGTACACTCCACACACCAGCATGTGGGTATGTAATTAGTATGTAGTACAGTAGCTGCCTACACAGTATAATAAATGATACATTACATATGGTAGGTACTGTAAATTCCAGCACCAGTGGGAAAGGGCCCATTAATCCCTGTGGAACAGGCCAAGGCCCCATCTGCCACAATTTGTCAAACCAAAAATTTTAAAAAACCCAATGTTTTAATATCTTTAAGCATGATACATTCAAAAACATCAGAGAACAGCTTGAAATAGCCAAAATTTACAAGAATTTCTAGGCACCTGGGCCCTGTTGGCCTCTGCCAGAATTTGTAAGCCCCTGTTTGACTGCTTGCTCCCCCTAATTATATAACCTAAAGCATCCACTGCTTACTATAGGTTCAATACCATACTACAGCACAGTAACTGCTTAGAGTAAATAATGGCATGCTCAAATTGAATCATTGCATAAGTTCATCAAATAATACGGTCAAGGTGCTGCACACCGTTTGGTAAATAATGCCATGCAAGCAGCTAGTGCTCATAGTGAATTAATAATACAAACATAATTAGTAACTGATATTTAAAGACAGTAAGAACTTGTCTTTTACAATCGATGCTGACACAAACACATTCTCAGTGCTCTAGATTTCAAAACATATTTGTAGTCAGACAGAGTCTAACGCCATCAGGCAAGTTTGATTCTATATATTTTAAAGGTCAAATCCACACAGCACTTAGAATAATGATGAACAATATTAAAGTAAACATTCATAATTTTGATTATGATGAAAATAATACTCAATAATTTTGATTAGAAAATTAATTTTGTTTCAATAATGCTATTAATAATGGAATATATTTGTGACAAAACAATTGTTTTAATAAGGATATTCAATAATAGAAATATGTAATAATTATGACCTGTTGATCAAGATACACATACTGTAATGTAATAGAAACTTTGAAAGCACAAATGGATTACCCATTGGGAATGGCCTACCCATTGGGAATGCCCTACTTTCGTTGTTGTCACTATTCAAAATAAGTTTGAAATAACTTTCTGAGGCGCACATTTATAATTAAGCTGATTTTGCTGTCTGCAGTTGACTTGCATATAAAATACAATCTATAGACTTGGTTATAAAAGTTAAGTACTCCACAATAGTTATATTGCAAATTAATATTAAAAATAACTAAAATCAATCTTGCTATCTTTTTCAGGAGAGTTGAGTTTACAAAATTAATCTATGAAATAGCCACCACAAATAGGACAAGTAAAAAAATTGTAGCTGACAAGATGGATTCTTTTTATTCCATGATATCATATAGAGCACCAGTATCTGGCAACCATAATGTGTGATTTCCTTTAGTATGCTTACTTGGAATGTGTTGCTCATTTTGTGCAACCAATAATAATAAATTTAGAAAGACATCTAATAATAAACAAAGACACAATGTGATAAAGTATTGCTATCTTTATGAAAATAGACTTGAATACCAATGCAACATAGCACCTATTTAACAGGAACTGAAGTCTTTTAATATTGAAAGGTTCCTACTGTAATCACATTGCACTAGGGCATTCATTAAGCAAAAATCTTCCCAGCTTGGATCTTGCCATGGCATGCAAGTACCCTAGGCTAATTTGTAACATGCCAGCGACTATTGCTAGGGTCCTGCCAAAAAGGCTTGCTGGGGCCTATAAAGATATCTAGCAGCCTGCTCAGAAGCCTTCTAGGATCCAGGTTAGAACTACTGTACCTCCAAAAGGGCCTGCTATATCTGACAAAGAGCTTGCTAAGGATCTTGAACCTTTTAAAGGCCTGATTGCATCCTGTAGATGTCTACATGACATAAACCAAGAGAGTAATTTCAGCCTGCTATTAACCCCATTAAAGCCTGCTTTAGGCTAGTTCATTTTCCACATAGTCGATGCTACCTCTTAAAGTCACGATTTTGTAGGCGATAGTTAAGGGTCATATCATTTAGACTTTGCGATCCAAAGCTGCTGGGATCGTACACAACTCCAGGTTTTGGATAATTCCTCATCTCGGAATGCGCCCGCCCATCGGTAACTCGATGGCCCTTAGAAGGACGGCTCGATTTCTGTAGGTAACAGAAAAAAAGGGATTACATAAGATATTTCTGGAAATTGTATTGCATTGTCGAGAATATCGAGAATTGTTTTTGTCCAAATTATATAAAATACATACAATAATCCAAATTATATATAAAAAAAAAAAACATACAATTTGAAAAAAAAAAAAAAGAGGGAGGAATAGCAGAGGAAAATGGATATTAAGAGCTGCTGTAAAAGACAGGCAATTTTAGCCCACCAATGTTTATAATGGGCAGTATAAAAGAACTTACTGATTGGACCTGGCCTACAAGTGTTGCCTTTGGTGTGATAAGCAACGTGAGCTTGTAATAGTCTAAGAATGTCTTGGCTAGATTTCTTCCTAGTTTCATGTCTGACAAACATGTAGTTAAGGGAAAATATCTGGTTGTAAAATGAAAAATTTAATTTATACTTAAATAATTTTAATATTATTTTTTTTTTATTATTGTATGCTAGGGGCAGGATCTCAGAGCAGGATTGGTTACCTTAAAAATATTTTTTTATTAAACAAATTTCAAACTACCATTAAATTGTACTCTAATACATTTCATATTCGTCCATTTGGGTATCTTACTCATAGATTACCAACATCATCTTTGTTTTGTATATATTAATAATTAATGTTGAGCCTGTGTAGTAATACTATGCCGATTTTTGATGCAAACATACTGTTGTCCCTGTCCATTTAGAAAGCACTCCACCCAGGACTATATGACATTAAATTATGAGAATCCTGTTATTTTTCTTGGTTGTACAAAGGATACAGCTATCTTCATCATATGGGTATATAGAACTGCCTTGATTCAGAGTGTAACAAAAGAAGGACACCTCTAGAGTATAACACATGGTATTCTTGTTGAGAATGCCGCCTAAGAATCGACGTCCTGTCCCAGCCTTCATAGCATCACGATTGAAAGATGTATTCATCTAGACAAACACAAACAGGTCATCATTAAAAGTAGTCAAAAGAAGTTTTCATCAAACATCAAAATCTATTTTACTTTAGGTAACATCATAACATTATGTGTAAAAAAACTAAATAGGACAGTTAAACTAATAATAATATAGAGTACAAACAAAACTGTAAAATAATGTGTGTTGTGGAACTGTGAAATTGTAGTTTAGTGCTTGCCGTCCAATTCCAAAGTCTTGGGTTCAATCTCAGTGTATATAATGATTTTCTTCATGACTTTCTAATCATCATAACATGAATTAGTATTTAATGCATTGTGTCTATTTCGTGAATACTTACGCCGAGCACAAAGACTTGCGAGCGGACATGTCGATCGAGACTACAATAAACAAAGGATATCTTGCAAGTTGAAAATAAATCCACAAAATAAGATAGCTTGAAAAGACTGCAAGTAATTTCAAAGGCGAATGTGGTCGTAACATATAGAAACCCCAGTGTATGAGATATGAGCACATTCCTTCCAGCAGTTTTAGAGGAGATAGGTGAAATCACACCAGGACGTTAGTAGAATTAATATATAGATAATTTATTTTAGGTGAAATTGTTTGATTATACAAAATAAATATTTTTATTTTTTTCAGATCTAGTTACTGCATATTATACCCCATTAAATTTGGGGTTGCAATACTTCTCCCTATGCCCGCAGGTATGTTAGCCATGACAGAGCTTACAAAGACCATAATATTACAAACCAGACCTCTGCGAGGGCCAAGGTTTCTATGCGGGCATTCGTAAAATATTGCACTACTGTATTTTCGATGATGTAGACATGGCAACTAACGAGGGAGTGCTCGTGTTAATTTGAGATGACAAACACACTAGCCTTTGCACAGCCATATGCAACGCATCTTGTTTGACATCTTCCTGTGGGCATATTTTAACTAGTGTTTTTGCTACAAAAATAGCTTGGTACCCCTGTTCAGTTAGAAATTTATGAAGTTAATTTTGTACTTTTTTGGAAAAAAAAAAAAATTATTTTCTTCAACTGTACTAATAAACACTTCTACAAGAAAGTCAAACTTCAGCAAGAACAAGAAAAATATTCACATGTACGGTACATACATATAATTAATAGGCTAGGCCTAGGCATACACCATTAATTAATTGAATTATAGTAATAAAAACACTAATGTACTTTATAAAAATATATATAGCCCAGTAGGCCTATTAGTAGAAAATATACATGTGCAGTATATAATAATTAGTTACTAGCCATATAACAGGCATTGGCCCTTTTTAATATTTTAATTGATAGTATATAGTCTATAGAAAAGCATAGGCCTAAGCCTACCCCTAGCTAGCGTGAACCACTTTAGAAAACGTTGAAAAAAATAGACCTAAAACATTAACATTAACTTAAGTAAAGTTATTAAATAAACATTACAATCCTAAAATAAGAATTACACCACAGTTGTGCACAAACCATATATAATTAGCAATAGAACGCAACCTAACCTAGGCCTGAAAACACGATCGGACAAGAACCGTAACAAGATTCATAACCCGATGAAATTACGATGTTCAGGGGGTGTCTAATTATACTGCACCAAGTCTACGCTCTGTGGCGAAGGGCCTAGCACCGACCGCCACACACAATTTAAAGACACATTTTAATATCTCTAGCCGCCGTTCGTTATTAATTATTTTTCAAATTTAATAACGTCACATAGTTATAATAATATATTTTCATACATTCCTTGTTCGCGAACGATTCGGTTGAGTTTAGACCTGAAAAAAAATTACTGAACTGACTTTACATTTTTATGGCATGCTGACCTCAGCGTGCGGGATTTCGTTCACTGATAAAGTGATTAGCGATTAAAGTGCCTAAATCAGTAAAAAGTTCACGTCCCCATGGTTATGTTCGCTGTTAATCAGGCCTGTAGCAGCCTTCCACTGGATTGAAAGGCCAAAGCTTGCACCATTTGTACAACGCACAACCAAAAAGCAAACATGGAATGGAAACCATAGCAGTAAATAATCTTATGGTAGCCTAGTTTACAGAACAAGCCAATCGGCTTTTCTCGGCAGTAGCGCGTTTACGCTCCTGAATTGGAATAGGTGGCTTACAAAGAATCGAACTAATTAGGTGACTGACCATGTGTCCGATTCTCATAATGGAGTATCGTGCCAACGTGGTGGAAACCTACTTGTGGAACGTTTCTTACTCAAGTGTTACTAGGCAACTTTACAGTACTGGGAAATTTAGTATTGTTGCCTATTTCGGGATGGATCGGGTGGATTAATTTTATTTTCTTAATCATTAAATATTTCACTGACTCGGTCGGAACTGAGCCAACAATGGTTTCACTCTACCGTACTGTACACATGTTAGTCTATTATCCGATAGAAGCTGCAAAAGGATTACTGTATCCAGTCAGGTATCAAGTTTGTTTTATGTTTTTTTCAAACCACAACACTTCCATACACAACACAATTCTATTGTCTGCTGCAGAACCTTATCCAAACTGCAGTAGTATAAAATTGAGGTTTTTGGAGTGCAGATAAAGTTTTATATCCATACCAGCAAGGAAAGTCCCTGGAGTCCGATCCATCACATTTAAGACAGTTAGTTTGGACAACAGAGTACACAACATTCCATAAATGTTTTCCTCTTATCATACAGTTTACTAGTCTTTTCAAAAGTAGGGGGGTATTGTCTCTCATTAGTATGGCTTTAATATTTGTCAAAATAGAAAACTATGAAATAGGGCACAACAAAAGATCCAGATTAGCTTGGGTACGGACGCACAAAACAAACAGATGTTTGGAAAGTCATGTTTGCCTGTTTACAAAAAACTGCGTAACATACTAATAACATACATACTACATACACACGAGCAGGATTTTAAAAGTTCCTATGCTTGCAAGCATAGGAACCAATAATAATAATACAAGAAATCAATTTCTTTGTGTAGATAGAGCATCTCCCCTTGAATTCTTTGACATGTAAGGTTAATCCAGTTTAAAGTTACTTGAAATATGGGTTTATTTAAAAATAAAAGTTAAAAGGTATTAAGGTAAGACAATAACCCATTAATTCTGAAATATTTTGAAATTGATGGATTTTACACTCACAGTATCAGCGTCCATCTGCATGAGAAGGTTCTTAGTGCCATGCAGCGTTGGGTGAGCCCATGGTGACGGCTCGTGCCAGTGGCGATTCAAATCAAAACCCATTAGAGAACATCTAACATGAAAGACAATTAACATTCAGAAATCAACTATCAGAAATTAGCAATCAACGTCAGCATCTAACATGCACTATTAACGGTTATCAAAATGTGAATCAACATCACTATCATATGTTAATTATGAATGTCATTACAGGTACCATCTCATTTTATTTTAATCAAAATCTTTATTACGATCACCATTATTGTCACATTATCATTATATTCATCGTTATCATATTCATATTCACCATCACCATCATCATTAACATCATTACTATAATAACAATAATAAAAACTATAATAATAGTAATCTTTATCATTATCTCATCCATTATCATCAACTTTATCCGTTATTGTTATAATTATCTATCTATATTATTTATCAATATTATTGTTTCCTCACTGTTATATCTTTACCAGTATATTTTATAATTATTATCGTCATTTATTTGTATCAGTAACATCTTACCATCATTATCTAACTTCTTATCATTAATTTTTACCTCTTAATTATTAATTTTGTTTCTTATCAATCATTTTTACTGTTTTTGTCTTCACATAATATGCCACATCATAATCATCAAAATCATGCCTGCTGCCCTCTACAGCATCTACTTCACACCAACTTTAAACATGTTTGTACTCACCTGTAGTTACCTAAATAGACACCATCGGGGTTCAACATTGGAACAATCTTGAAGACCACATGTTCCCTCAGGACCTTAGCAATTGGATGCTGACTCAACAAGAAATCAATTAAGCCTGTGGGTATGGGGGAAACACATTTACATAATCATAAATCATCGTTATTCTTGTTTCATTCATTATCTGGGCATCTAGGGTGTCAAGTACATTTATGAGGAAAGTTGCGGTATGTTACCCGCAATTGGCCTCAGGGAAAACTTTCTGATGAGTTGAGTTATTAGTATAGGCATAATGCAAGAGACATCATACAACATTGACAGGTAAACTATTTGATTAGAAAGGAAAAAGTAATGAAAATGGTGAAAATTATAAATGAAATGTGAATAGCATCCTCAGTGAATATCATTATGATAACTTTTGAGGATATTCAACACAGTGTAGTGTGAACACAGTGTTGTGTAAACAGTGTAGTGTGAACACAGTGTTGTGTGAACACAGTGTAGTGAGAACACAAAGTAGTGTAAACAGTGTAGTGTGCACCCAAAGAAGAAATATCTAACATTTGGTTAAAAGGGAAAAATCAAATATAAACTCAGTCAATTTGGTAATTTTCAAGCAAATTAGTAGTAAATGGAGAGTTACTGAAAAAAATAAGGAATGAGAGAAAAAAGTACATTGTATAAGAAAAGCTAAACATTTTTCAAAAAAATAATTACATTTTAAATCTTAACTGAAAGATCTATTGATATTTCTACAAGAGTATTTAAGATATTTCGGAAAGGAAGACACAACAGCTAAATATTGAATGTTAAGCACATGATTAATCCATTAAAATTGAAGAACATAGTTAATTAGAATCAAAAGTGACTCTTGTTAATGTAAAGGTGACAAAGACCCAACGGACTGCATGATACTAGTCAACTACAATCAACCTCCATCCTATATTATTATTAACAAACAATGAATTATGAATAGATATCAAAGCCCTACAGCAAAACACATTAACCATCAATGGTTGCCTCCTTGAATTTTTAATCAAGTATTTTTGTCTTTTCTGCGCATTCTTGTCTTTTCTGCGCATTCTTGTCAAGTATGAACACGAATTACCAATAAAGCAATGCTTTCAATTAGCTCCCTCTATTAGAGTTCAGTAAATGGCATTTCATCCCAAAACACAGGGCTTAATGAATATACTGGGAACTCAGTTCAGTAATAGACTCGTAATGAAGGCCGACGATGATTATTCCTACTCAAGACGTTAACTAACAGTACCAAAAAAAAAGACATTGATCTAGCTATGTCCACAGGCTACAGTAAAAACACATTAGGCAACATTTTAATGATTCAGTCTTGAATCATCTGCAGTGGCCTTTGATATGAATATCTTTACTCAAAAATAAAACGATCAGTAAACCAGAAATATTTTCCATAAAATCAATATAATAATAATTTCTTGTTTCAAAAACAACTTCAAATTCTCTCGAAACCTCACACTGATACTTAATTCACTCAATCAAAGTTGGATAGTTGGAATTTTTACCAACTTATATATTATTTTTCATTATAATAAAAGAATGAAACAAAAAAATGTGTTAACCCATACAGATCATTGTCCTTATGTTAAGTAAAATCATCTTGATGTGTGTATATTTGTCTTGTGTGTCGTGGACTGTTTTATGTGTACTGGGCCCTTTGGGAGAACAGTAATTTGTTACTGAAAAGGAAACCCAGTATAAATAACAAATAAATTAAAAATGATTGGACCAGGATCGAACTAAAAATTATGAATGAAAAATAAAACACACATCTAATGAACTAAACTGTACTAAAAGCCTTTCAAAAGTTCTGATAATGAACTGAGCAACATCGATCAATTTTTTTTTTTGTATGGAAACATTCAGTAAGTAGTTGCAAGGCCACATATGAATTGTGAAACAAGCCCTCCAACAACAGTGTCACATCACTCACAAAAACCAGAGTGTTGATGTGACACACTTTGTTTTTAATTAAAAAAAACTCTCTTGATACCATCCACTGCAACAATAAATCCATTTAGATGTAAACAAGAAAACCACAACCACCTCGCATCCATGTACTATATGTGCGTAATCACCCAACGCATGAATTAAATAACAAGCCACGTGTGTTTATCTTTACACGTGAATGCATAATGAAACTCGCTTCCTTTCCAACACTACTTATTAAATACTTTCCATAAATTCCGATTCATTGATTTTCTTGTCCATTTATCATAACTCAATATTTTTGCTGACAAGTCTATCATAACAATACTTGCTTTGGATGGAGAACCTGGTCATTTGGCAACATTAAGATTAGTGTGCTTGCTCCCTGCAAGACCAGCATAAGAGAATGCTTTCTGTCACATCAGCTTTTGTTTGGAGACAAGGGACCATTAAGTAAAAACATGTTTTCATTAAATTCTCAAAACAATAATATGAATTTGTCCTTGAACTTTCAAGCACTGAAAGGAATTATCCTGTTGGCAACAAACATTAAAGGTTGTCTTTATTATTATTTTTTTTTTTTTTTACCAACCATTTCATGAAACTATTCTCCTTCCATGCTTCCTGATATCTGCATTAATAGAACGATTGTCATGCCGAAAATCAATAAATTCCTTATTATTTCAACCTTTGCATATTCTTTTGATCTTTTATAATAGGTTATTATAAGTGATTACATGGTTATTTGTAAAAAAAGTCAATCACATCTGTATAAAATTGGTAATCATTGAAAAGGCTACATTGATATTTTCAATCTATACATTCATCACAAATATTCAATCAATCAATCAATCATACCTTTGAAATGTTTTATCATAGTTTAATAGTTGAAATTTAATATTTAAATAATCTTTTATATTGTGAGTATTTTATACCATATAATAGCCCTAACAGTTTTCATTTTAGGGTAATTCAAGCGGTAAGGGAGGGTCACCAAAACATATAGCCTTAGCTTCAGCACTGGTTCGCGACCCTCCTCACTCATGGTTTAGGTGGTAGAATTATTTTCTCGGATAGGATTCTAAACCAGAGAGCCTGTCGACACATCTAGCTATAGTATCTTTTGGAGGAGTAAGACTTTTCATTTTACGCCCACTCATTTTAGAAGCCACTGAGTGTCTCTCTATGGCAGCATCAATAATCACAGACCACGTAATTCAGCACAATGACGCTGCAAGTTACAGGTTAATTGCCTATCTTTACTTTTTACTTGCATGCACAAAATATTTAAAACACCCTTGCAGGTTCACTCCGTGTTCATGGAACTTTCTTTCTAATACGACACAACTGCATTTCTATAGTTCACTTATTGTTTATCCTCTTCCCCCAACAAACTCAACATTTTATGACAAGTTTATTAACAGACGAGGCCGATTTAAGGTCTCACAATATCAAATAACAGGCTAAAGATAAGCATCTGCATAAAAAGCCAATAAATTCTGAAAGATGGGGAGCTTGGGGGTAATATAATACTTGTTTATGTATTCCATGGATCAGCTTAATGAAAAGTAATAATAATTACAATAAAAGGCAAAAAATCCTCTTAGGAGCAGAGTGTGTTGTGCATGATGAACCAGCAGAAAAATTAAAATCCCTCTGGAAATAATCCCTTTGCAGGTTCAATACCAATATCTTCTAAGGGTACTTGTACTTGTAATTTTTATTGTTATTTTTGTCTTTTTACCTGTGCTTGTTATAGATAAACAAAAAAAAATCAAACAAAGCATAAACAACCACGCCCAAACAATTAGTAAAAAAATTAAATTATTTCAATCATAATATCACTAGCCTATAAGTACAAATGAATTTTTGGCATGTAGCCATGCAGCGCATGTGAATGCTAAACACTTACCCTGACAAACGCTAACACTTACTCTGACAAACGCTAACACTTACTCTGACAAACACTAACACTTACTCTGACAAACACTAACACTTACTCTGAGAAATGCTAATACTTACTCTGACAAACGCTAACACTTACTCTGACAAACACTAACACTTACTCTGACAAACACTAACACTTACCCTGACAAACATAAGATGCTGGGGACTCCCCTGGATGTACTCGTGCGGTAATGAAGACCACGTGCTGAGATGCATTTGCAAGATTTTCTGGATTGGTAATTGTCAGTAAATCTAATCGCCTTTGTTGCTATAGACACAGAGTAAACATCAATAAATTAGGTTTTTTCACTGAATCTAAAAGTTAACATTTATTTTGATTTCTATTTGTTATTATTTTTGTTATTATAGTTCTTACTAATATTATCATTATTATAATTAATATCATTTGAACCACAAGCACCACTGCCACCCTCGTATCATTTTCACCATCACCATCGTCACAGAATCATTACTATCATCATCATCCTCATCATTTTGGTATGGTATAACAAGATGGACTTTTAGTTTAAAAAAAAAAAAAGATGATTTAAAATAATACATACAACACTAAAGCATATAAGTTCTCGCTGGAAATAGTCAAGCCGTCTCTTTTCTATCGCACCTAAGTAAGTCTGTAGACGGGTGTAAGAGTATGGGAAAGAATATGAAAACTGGTACGTGTCCTCGTCTCGGTCAAAGCAAAATGCAAATGACATCACATAATTCTTCCTGTGTTCTGGACATTTGTAATAGTATACGTTCTTAGATGGAATTCTTTGCCTGTGGTATGAAGAAAACAGAATTTAAGATTATAAACTAGCATTGTGTTGGGATAACCACATTGTAACATTTAAATAATTGAGATTTTGGTAATGCAAGTTTCTAAAATACTTTTTTGACAACCAAAATGAAGGACAATTGCCAATTAAAGGAGGGCATGATGCTCTACAAAGTAGGTTTCAGATTTTTCTGAGATGAAAGACATTTTATGAGAAATATGGAATGCAGTTGTTTCTTAGATGAAAGGAATAATACAGGTTTCACACATATTTGAGCCCCTGGGAATAGAGGGCAGCACCTTAACCACCAAGCTACAGCTCCACTCTCCATCAACATTGCAGAATTTGAACCCAGGACCCTGGGATTAAAAGGAAAGCCTCTTAACCAAAAAACTACAGTTTCACTTCTGATTGGTCAACCTCTTGAAATTAAAAAATGTTTATAGTTACAAAGTGAAAAAGGATAATTTTGTTAATTTAAAAAAAGTTGTTTTGACTTGTATGATTGTTTACATGTGATAGCACTGCCGTGGTGAAAACACTTTTGTATCTATTTTATTTAATTTCTGCATTTAACTTTTGCTTTTTATGATGTACCTTTATGTGTAATTTGTTAATTGTAAATAAGGTATCTCACGGCCATAATGAAAAACAGCATGTATTTGTTGATTTGTGCTTCGTGAATAAATAAAGTTTTACTACTACTACTACTTAAATAACACAATCTCAATCCTAAAGTAACATAACAAGGTCGTAACTGTCTTGATGTAAAATTTAGCACAGATATTGTTTTGTATCCCTGTTATTAAATAAAATGTTAAAAGTAATGTAGGTAAATATTAGAAAGAGTGCTCAGATATGAAAGTATAATACATACTCCAAGTATTGAAATACACGCCATCGTGTTGGGATTCAATATTTCGACATTATTTATGTCATCATCAGGAATGCTCAGATATAGATACTAATTATGGTGATAAACAAGGTCACTCAAATCACTGGTAGTTAATAATAATGTGTTAATTAAAATTTGTAGATTGAAAAAGTGTCATTGTAAGAAAACACATTAATAGTTGGTGCATCCATTAGAAAACATTAAATTATGTCTAATACTGACGCATATTACCATGAGCAAATCAAAACCTAAAAATACTGGTTTTTATTGGAAATGGAAAAAACAGAGATACGATGTTATTCTGACCCGAGGACATATACTATAATTTGAACCTATCTATTAGTTTTAGGTTATTTACAATACCCATTGACGCACTTTATACCTATATTTCACGTATGTAGCAATTGCTTGTGTATATTTTATTTACAGGAGGGTTTCAGTGTCGTAGTTATGGTTTCATGGGCCCAGTTCACGATTAGGGACTGGGGTCTTTAACCCTTACTTGATCTAAATTGCACTTATCACAAATGCCATAAATGTCAACCAAAACTTCTATCTATCTATTAAACAGTTTGTTATTCCTATCTATACATACAACAGGTTCACAATCTGAATCAGTTAAAAACATGTTTTTATCTGCACATCAAGGATGAAATGTGAATGCAATTATTTCTGGACAATTATTTAGCTGATTGGGCCCCTGCACATGGTGGAGGGGAGGGGCTTGGGCTGATTGGGTACCTGGATATGGTGAAGGGGAGGGCATGGGGGCTGATTGGGCCCGGCACATGGTGGAAGTGAAGGAGCTTGGGCTAATTGGGTACCTGGACATAGTGGAGGGGAGGGGCATTGGACCACCCGGGCTTCTTCTTTATAATATCAATTTAAAAATTATGATACTGATGATGATGGCAACATTAGTGACAATAATTATTACGATAATGATATGAAAATTTTAAAATGTGTTATGTAAAACTGAATAAAAACCAAAGCCATACCATCGAGGTCTTGATGTTGACTTAACGACTGGGGACATGCCATCTCTATATAAACTTTTCGTCTTACTAAAATTTACAATGTTAAATATAACTCTCTGAAATAAAACGAAAATTAAAAATCATAATATCAATAATTATTTGAATTCAATTTATTATATAAAAAATTATAATGAATAGTTATATCTTATTAGATAATAATAGGTAAAACAAAATAAAAATATATAAAATTCAAAATTTTCATCATCACCAACATCCTCATCATCATCATCATCACCATCATCATTATTAACAACATTGTCATCACCTTCATCATCATCACCACCATCATGATCATTATCATTATCCTCATCATCATTAATCACCATCACACTATCGTACATGTCAAAGTAGGCAGAAATCTAAACAAAAATTTTAAGATAAATTTTTGATATAATTAAGAAGTTAAGATGCTGTCAATATATTGACTAGGGGATAAATCAAAACCACTAAAAGTCCTCGATAGCAACACAGCTCTATAGATTTTCTATAATAATAAATTCCATGGTAATGACATAAGGCCTACAAAAAAATTGTTTGTTTGCTGTCATCCGCCGCCCCTAAAATCAGAAAAATGAGGGGCAGGTTTTTATTTTTTTTTAAGTTAAAAAAAAAAAAATCATTTTTTTTTGACACAATTTTGATTTTACACATTTAATAAGTAAATGAAGCTGGTGAGCTTAACCTGATACATAGTGCAGTAGTTTATTTTAATCAAGTGTCTTACTCCAATTAAAGATCCCTCTTCCTATTCCAAACCACAAAAAAATTAGCCTCATATTCACTCTTCACTTAAATATTTACAATGTGACAGCAAACAAATCATATTTTTTTTTAGGCCTAATAACACATGTTGAATCTCACCTGGTCTTGTTTGACATTTTCTACAGTAA
Organism: Anneissia japonica; assembly: GCF_011630105.1. Classification (NCBI taxonomy): domain Eukaryota; kingdom Metazoa; phylum Echinodermata; class Crinoidea; order Comatulida; family Comatulidae; genus Anneissia; species Anneissia japonica. The sequence continues at coordinate 886,274 of NW_022684320.1, read as the reverse complement.
AATTGAACCAGACTCGGAAGCGTGGGTTACAAGTGTCAGGTCGGATAAACAAGTCATATTCATAGTCAGTTATGTAATCTACTCGTCCAAGGTTACCTGAAATCCGAAAAAAAATTTGTAAAACGGTACATTTGATTTTCCAAAGTGGTTGGGAATTTCTGTTTTGCATGTGGTACAAAAGTTCTAGAATAATTTAAATACCAAACATTAATACTACAGTGGAAACTCTAAATGGGCCACCTATATTAAGGGACCACCAGCCTTAAGACCAGGCTATAACTGAGATAGGTGCCACTTGGAGAGGTAGAAATTCTCATATGGTTTTTCTAGACCAGTTTTTTATGGGGAATCAGAATATGTGAGGTAAAAGGGGTGTAACCTGAGAACTTTCGCGTGAGGGCGCTTTTTCAAAATGGCCGCCAAATTTAAATAAACTACATATAATATGGGTAAAATATAAGAACAGAAGAGACCAACTTTTGAATATGTAATGATAGGAGTAAAGTATAACCAGCTAAAGTGAAGATTTCGGGAGGCAATTGATGGCGCTTTTTAAAATGGCCGCCAAAATTAAATAACAATTTAACAGCAGCTTCAATACCCTAGATAATTTTTTTTCATTTAAAAAACATGAACGTAATAACTGCTGTTGACTTTTTAAACCTAAAGCAACATATTTTAGGGGTGTAAGCTAACTCACTTTTGAAAATGTAAGTAAAAATGCCCCCTTATATTAGCCCTTATCTGTTTTAAAGAATGGAAAATATCACCAGAATTCTAAAAAAATTCCAGCTTCCTTACAAATATCCGGTTGTTTTTCATTATTTCTGTGTGCTATACAAAGTATTCCAGACAACTACCACAATTTTCATGTATGAAGAAGGCATCAATTTATTTCCTACAATATTTGTCTTGTAGTGTTTAACTGTGTAGCCCTATGTTGAGCAATAATCTTCAGGTATCGATTTTATCACTGCAGTCTTCGTATTTATCGTATGAACAATTCTTTTACTTCCATGGGAATTTGTATATTCCATCTGTTCCATCAACTTTTTTTATTGACAGTCATTTACCTCTGCTTATTTTCATTCTTGAACGATTGAGTTTGCTATGTATCTAAAGCTCGAAATTCTGCTAACATGGTGGCAACAATGATATGTCAGTGATCTTGTCTCTGCGAAACTTTCTATTGAACATGTTACTTGCTTGATTTACACTTTTCTCCTTAACTCCGAAGTTGCTGAAAGTTTCCTTTACGAAAGAAAGCCGGGGTGTAATTGTCTGATGTCTCGAGAAAGGGAACGGATGATTGCTATGCCTTGGTTGTTATTCGTATGCTTTGCATAAAGGAAGACTTTCGTGTCGGCTTCTTTCTGGTGGTTCTACCCCAGGTTGCCGACTGCCCGATTTTCGAGTTCATTTTGCCAAAACACAGTTTGCCGAATGCCAGTTTTCTGAATCAAAAATTACGAATCCCAGTTTCTTGAAACCCAGTTTGCCCTGAAACCCTCTTTATCGAAAATAAAATAAAAGCAGTATGTAAAACAGTAAACACAGCATAACATTTATGTTGGAACACTCTCTTACTATGTATTCGTATAAGAAATAGCGGCTTATTGTAGTTAAATGATTCTTTTTGTTTTAATATGTAAATCAATTGGCTATCAGCAAATAAAAGTCAATTTAATAGGCCTCGCAGTTAAAACGTTTTATCAGCATACCTATGATAAATACATAAATATATTTTTAAAAAAATAATGAAGGAAATAAACAAATTAATAATAATCTACAATTATGCACACATGCCAATCGTGGCTCCTGAAATTTGTCGACAGGGGGTCTGACTCAAGGGGCCGACTAGAGCCTCCAATATCATCAATTCACAACCTGACACAACAATCCTGATAGGGTTTGCAGAGGGAGTATTTTAGAAGGATACGATGCTTATCCTTAATTTCATTTCATTTTATTCTAATTTTAACTGATAGCCATGCTTTCAAGTGTGTTTTTTACAGCTTTTTTGTCTTCCAATATTTTTCTTTTTAATTTGTACACAAATGAAGCTCTCAAATGAAGCTTTCAAATGCACAGTATGCTGTACTTTTGTAACACAGAGATTTGGACTGGGTTTCGGAAAACTGAGTTTTGGCAAACTGGGATTTCATAATATTGGTGAACTGGATTGGGCATTCTGGGTTTCGGCAAACTGAGTTTCTGCAAACTGGGATTTCATGATTTCAGTAAACAACTGGATTCGGCAAACTGGAATTCGACAAACTGGTTGGATAGGCCCACCTTCTTGAATACTATATTGCTTTCGGCGAGAATTCATCCTTGTCACTGAAAGAGATTTTGTATTAGTTCCAGATCTTCGTAGCAGCCAAGAAAAGCAGACTCGAAATTTGTCCTGCATGCAATGCATGCTTTAAGGAATTACAACCAATACATAAATATCAACCGTTCCATTCTGGAGACATCGATATTGCAGTCATTGCTACTGTATATCTTATTTTATGACAACGGAGAGAGTCATTCTAGAGACAAACACTGGCAAATACAGAAAGATGTTCAAATTAAGTGGCATTAACTTTCACCAGTGAAGAAATCATCCCTTATTGGGTCTCATGCTTCCATAGTCAAAGGCAAGGTTTCGTTGACTATTTCTGATAACTTCAAAGTTTTAGGTGTTCTGTCACAGAAGATATCTGAGGATCTTGAAGACTGTGGCGTGGAGTTAAGGGGAAACGTGTAAATCAAGAAGAAATGTTCAATAGAGACAACAAGATCACAGACATATCATTGCTACCACCATGTTTGCAAGCAGACCCTTGAGCATTTGAGGAAATTTAATCGCTAAAGAATGGAAATTAAGCAGACGTAAATGATTTGGTCAGTAAAAATAGTATTCACAACAGATGGAATGATCAAATGAAGCAAAAAATGATTGAGAAAGTGATGCCCATGGACGTTCAAGAACTGTTTATAGTAAAGACGAAGACTTTTAAATTGCACTGATATTAGCAATACATGAAGATTATTGCTCAACATAGGGTTACAAAGTAAAGGACAATTGTGTAATAAATGAATTAATGACTTTATACATAAAAATTATGGTAGTTATTTGTGTGGTCCTCTTGAATACCTTGTGTAGTACACAAAAACAATGAAAAACAACCGTATATTTGTAAGAAAGCTGGAATTTTGTTAGGATTCTGGTGATATTTTTCATTTTTCAAAACAGAAAAGGGCTAATATCAGGGGGCATTTTACTTACATTTCCAAAAGTGAGTTAGCTTACCACCCTAAAATATGTTCCTTCGGGTTTAAACAGTCAACAGCAGTTATTACATTCATGTTTTGTAAATTAAAAAAAAATTATTTAGGGTATTGAAGCTGCTGCTAAATTGTTCTTTAATTTTGGCGGCCATTTTAAAAAGCGCCCTCAATTGCCTCTTGAAATCTTCACATTAATAACTATAGCTAGTTCATAGAGCTATTAAACAACTAGAGTGCTGATGGCGGAACAATGCAGAGTTGTGTATGTGTACCATCCAAGATGGCTGCCGTAGCAAAGCGCCACCTTCAGGCTTAGTATGCATATTATTACCATAAATAAGCCCTCTGACTGAATATTATTTCATTAATGATAATTAGTATTGATAATGACAAATTATTAAACTGTCGTAGCCAAAACGAGGCCAAGTGCAGCATCTTATTTAAAAAAAAGTACCAAGGAATGAAAATTAAAACCGTGTGCATTACACCCAAACACCGCAACGCTCGAGTTTCAAACATAGCTGTACTGAACTTTCGGTGTAAATTGAGGGCGCCATTGAAAATGATAGTGCTCAGGCGAAATTTGATTGGCTGAATATATGGCAGCCATCTTGGATGGTACACACACACAGCTCTGCGTATTTCGAACATCGAATACATTGCGGTTAGCGCTCTAGTATTCTTATTATATCTCTATGAGCTAGTTATACTTTACTCCTATCATTACATATTCAAAAGTTGGTCAAACCTATCTCTTCTGTGCTTATTTTACCCATATATATGTAGTTTATTGGATTTTGGCGGCCATTTTGAAAAAAGCGCCCTCACGCGACAGTTCTCAGGTTACGCCACTTTTACCTTACATATTCTGATTCCCCATAAAAAACTGGTCTAGAAAAACCATATGAGAATTTCTACCTCTCCAAGTGGCACCTATCTCAATTATAGCCTGGTCTATAAAAGACCATCATTTCCTCATCCCAACAGAGAAAATCCTATCCTTTAACACTGCAACCAAACTCTAATAGGATTACTCCATTAATGGACCACAATTTTTCACTCAAGAGTTTCCAATGTTATTTTGAACTTTTTAATAGATTAGCTTTTTATACACACGTACCACATTCGAAGCATGCATCAAATATAAGATGTCCCTTTCTTGGCCTTGCCGTGTAACCTGGTGGTACTACAGCAAATTTGTTCAAGTTACCAATTACTGGGTCCTCACTGCTACTGTCACTCCCAGCTGCAGACAGTAAATAAATAAACAATCATTGTGTAACATTGTAACATCATATACTTAATATGTTTTCATAATATATTAATTAATAGTTTATATGAAGGAGTTTCAAGTTCTTGTTGGTCATAATCTAGGCCTATTAATGTACAAGAAAGGACTGTACGCATTGTGTTTATATCTCTTCGATCAAACAAGGCTGCACTAAAATTCTGCTGACCGTGTATATTATGTGCACATTACACATTTTCATATTTTAAGGTCCTTCTATTTCTCCAACCATCATACCTTTTTGAACTCTCTACCACCTGACTGTAAAGTAAGGCCTGTGTGAGGAATATCCTGCACGGAAGATATATTCTCCTAGACTTAGGCCTAGAAATCCGTCTGCGCTTTTCAGGAAATAAGGGCCGAATTCTGCATAGACCGAAAATTAGTCTTTGACCTAATATTAATATATGTAGCCATGTTGTATATGCAGTAGTGACAATTCTGTGCCCTTATTTTCCTAGTGATTTACCATGTAAATTTGAGCTAGTTTTCGGGGTATCATACACGCAATTAAAAACTTTACAGTACGGTGCTACCTTATGCTCCATCTCATCGTCTGCCCTCATTAACAAAAACTCATGGCCAAACCGCCTTTTCTTTCTCAGCCTCTTCTTTCTGGAATGGACTTTGCTCATTCGATAAAATTTGGGTAGGCTTTGGACTAGTAGGCCTACCCAGGGCTAGGC
>NW_022684320.1:870314-880987 GCF_011630105.1 Anneissia japonica | reverse complement strand
AAAAGTATGTTTTTATTGTGACATTTGTGGAATAAAGAATTGAATTTAATTGATTTACGTGACCATAAACAAATCAGTACAAAAAATTCATTCAACCAATTGGGGGATTCCCCATGTGCACTAATTTGTCGTAGATTTGATGTGTGTTGTTTGTTTGTCACATGACTGTGAACATTTTCACATTTGGGGGAGATTAGATTTTCGTACACCATGGATTCATGGTACAGTATTCATAAATTTTAATTGCCAACAAAAGGGCCTCAGCAAATCAGTGCCGTGGTGAGCTTGGGCACTGCAACATGAATTGATAAATTTATGTGACCGATAATGCAAGTTTATAAAAGTATGACTGTGTATGCGTTATTTATTTCATGTATATTATATCGTTTACTGACTTGTTTACGGTCACGTAAACATATCCACATAGGCCTAGGCTAGGCTAGGCCTAGGATAATTTATTAAAAAAGGCTGCTGGAAGATATTGGACATTGTCAACCACTGACACCAACATTGAGAAGGCGTTTTAGTATGCCTAGGCTTGACTCTGTAAACCAGGAGGTCTTAAACCATATACCACCTTCTGGTTGTTGGGTTAGCCCTAGGTCTGTGGAGGCTAGGCCTTATTAGGCTGAAATCCTTGCCTAGGCATAGCCTAGGCTAGGCCTAGGCCTACGTAAACTTGCCATGCAAACAGACCAGCGTCCCGTTGCTAGGGAAACCTGATTGCCTTTCTCATGTCTGTGTGGGTAGGCCTAGGCTACCTATTATATTTATGGTGCTCATGAAGACTTTATTTGAGTAACACGATTCATATTATATTATATTGACGCTTTAAATGATGTACTATTTGCTGATCACATAACTTACCTGAATCTGGCTTTTTATCCGCCATATTCTTAGCACATTCGAGTCCCCCTCCTCCGATCGCCGGATGCGATAATGGTTATTCACACGACGACTTCGAAAGTGGATACCTATCGGCACGGCAGTGATTTGCTCGTAGGCGGCCAAAACCTACCCAGCTAACAATACGTTATAAGAACTATAACTTTACAGTGTAGTCCACACCCACCTCACTCAACCCCACCATGATTGGGACTGAGGTGAACAAATTTTAAGAATAGAAATAGGCTAGGCCCCTCTAGACGGTCGGGAATGATAGGCCTACTCTCAGATGGTAAAAATGCTTTTTCAAACCAGTGTTCTTCGACAAAATTATTGACTTCCTCCCGACGGAAGCATGCTCCACCTTTGAGACACCCCTCCCTTCACGAGCGTCGCAAAGGTCTAGGACCTTATTCCAGTGTGGTTCCCAACCTGGGTCTGCGGACCCCTTAAGGGGTCCGCGAAAAATGTGGGGTCCGCAAAACTGTTGGGGGTCCGCTAGATTATTATATCAATTTTTTAATGATTCCATTATTATTTCTTGTCTTACAATAGTGTGAACATGCCTTGAAAATAATTAAATACCTTTGACAGGCATGACTTCGTTCACTGTAAATTGTTTAAACTGGCATTATATTTTAATTCCAATAATTTATTGGTGATCTGATAGAATATTTTAAATTAGATTTTTATGTTCTATGTAAAGATATTTATATAGGAGAGCCACTTGATTGTAGCAGTCCTCGGGTGTGTACCGTACACTTGTTTCCATGTTTTCTCTTGTCTTCCTTTTACCTAGATATTTAATAAATCTTTAAAAGTCAGGACGGAGCCCTAAATTTGACCAATTTGAAAGTAAATGGGGGATAACAGAATATTACATTCAAATTTTGAGTCTGACAGCCACCTACAAGTGCCATAAAAATAAACATTTCCTATCTCAGTGTGGCTGAAGTAGCATAAATCCCCCAGCCTATCTGTAAAATTTACTGTCTGCCCTCCCCTCCTGCCTATGTCGCATTCCAAGATCCAAGGCGAATCATCCTCTATCCATAATAATATTAATATTGGCCAGGCCCGTGAGTGAGTTAATAGGCCTATGCGGGAGGTTCGTTTCAGTGGAAAGTGCGGACCCTTTGAAAACCATTATACAATAACGTAATATTGTTAGATGGGAAAGCTTAGGAAATGCCGACTTGAAATTCTTTTAGCTTGTATGATCTCCGATACTCTGGAGAACATTGTGTCTACAATATCAATTTTTCGTTTTTAAATGCGGACCTTCTCCAGTTGGGAGGTTCGTCGTAACCCCCTTAATCCCCCCCCCCCGCCACGCTACGGGCCTGTTGGTGGAATATCAACCAAGTCGCTTTGAATTATACACATTAAAAATTAAATGCGGGATAGGGACAAAAGAAAATTACCTTCAATTTTTTGGCCTGACAGTGCCATTTCCGACCATCTAGAAGTGGTATATATATAATGTGTACCTCAGCAACAAATGGTGGGGCTGAGGTGATTTCTGTTTCGAATTTCAGGATTCGCCACTTTTTAATGTTGTACGGTACTTTCGTGGCGAATCATCTTCTATCTGTAGGCCTAATCTTATTGTTGGGATGTGGACAATGAGTACTATTTGCACAGGGGGGGGGGGGGGCCACGGTATGGACATGGGGGTCCGTGAAGATTTTGGCATGTCCAGATGGGTCCGCGAACGCAAAAAGGTTGGGAACCACTGATCTATTCTATACTGAGAGTCGCAAAGCAAATTATGACCTCTATGCCCCGGAAATAGCACTCATTCAGACTTAAAATTGAAAAAAACAGTTTACAAATGTAGGGACGGTCCTGGCAGGCTGGACACACCACCGCAATTGGATTAATATGATATATCCTACAGTCGATGTTAGAGACACATTTTGCTGTTATGTATCAACAAAGCCCTTTTGGATCAGGGTGCTATAGAGCGAGGACCCTACTGAACCCTATGGGTATAGGGGAACCGAAATCCGTAATAATACCATACGAGCCTCTGTAGTCCAAACGGTATGACGCTCGCCGAGATAGCAATTCCCACCAGCTAATAAGGAACTTTCGTTTGATATGATTTATAACATCATGTTCCTATATAGCCTATTTGAGCACTGTATTATTATCTATTTGATGTACCGGTATACAGTATTTGTGTTCCCAGTGTTTAGCAGCAAAAACTTGATCTGTGATATAAGATATTTTGTATAGTGCGCCCTCTATAGAACACATATTAGAATTACTTATTCGCAAAGTAAGTGTCACGGTTACACCCGGGCACGCGTCAAGAAACTGTTGTTTTTATTTTTGGTATTGTACTACACGTGTAAAGAATCAAACATAATCAAAGTGACCACCATCAGCTTACCATGGTTAATGTTTTTATTCCGTGTACATAATGGGAAAGTCCAAATGTGTATTGTACCAAAATGTTAGAGGCCGACCGGTCAAGGGTATTGGTTTAATTGCCGATAAGGACATGACAATACGTATTTTTTCTCCCAAAATATTTCTCCTTGTCTTATCTAGATTCACTTGCTTCATAATTTCTCAATCTTTATTACTGATTAAAAAAAAATTGTAATTGAAATCGATGCATTTCAGTACTAAACCATTCCTCACTATGCTAATGTTGGATGCTTACCGTATACATACAAGAAAGATGACATGGTTTTATGAAATCGCTGTTGATGTTATATTTAATAAAGAATACTCTTTTATCACATTCAACGTATGTTCATCAGACCAAATAATCGGTCGATTTGAGATAGTGTCTCATGCATTAAATATTTTTCGTTGAATTGCAGTGGTTTTTTTTCTGAGTCAACGAATTTTCTTGTTTCATGTTTTAAATCACAATCTTTGACACTCTTTGTATAACAATGGATTTTCGCATTGTATAGGCCTAATCATCATCACCACCACCACCATCATCATCATCATCATCACATCCTTTGTATTACTGATGTCGATAAAATTATCACCGTTGTAGTATATAGGCCTATGCTGTTATTGTTATCGTCATCAGTATAATAATAATAATAATAATAATAATAAAAATATTAATCAATTTATTTTTATATAGGTCTAGCGCAGAATGCTATAAACCTCTATGCGATTTTCATTAAAAGCAAAAGCCGGAACAGAATTAAAAGAAAAGATGTTAAAACACTGAGCGAATATCTTTTGCAATCAATTTAAAAAACAGGTTAATTTTATGATTAATTTTTATTTAATTATTTATTTATTTTTCATTCACCATGAACATGATAATTATCACAATCGTTACAAGTCCTAGACATATTCTCAACGAGCACAACTGTTTTCTAGTTTTCTTATGTATTTGATATCAAACGTTACCATCATTTCATATTAAACTTCTTAAGTCCCACTTCTTTCATTTATAAAGCCAGTTATCAAAGGTAGTGTTTATCAAAATAATGGCTATCACCATTATATTTACCAATATCTCGTTTTGTTCGTTTTAGCATCGACGCACATACTGATCTCATTGGCATACTTAGCGCAAAGAATCGAAACTTGAGTTAATGCATCACTAAAGTGGATGTTGAATCTGACCGCGGGGGAAATCACGTTCTCTACCGTCCACTACGTTTACACTGCTGCTGGCCATTACATGCGTGCGCACGCGCGAATAAATTATTATACCACGCCGCATTTAATATGACGCGTGAACTAACTTTTGCGTCTATTCATTATGTAGTAGATTGTCTGGTTCCTGATTGGTATTGGACACAAAATAAAATCGGTGAAGATATTCATCTAAATGCATTGAATTTGCTGTAAAAGGAATTAGCATCTTTATCGATAATTACCATTGCTGTGCATTAGCTAGCGTTTAGTGTTAATTCAAACGGAAGCTTTCGAATGAATATGCCATTGACTATATGAACATATTCTTTAGTAAAATAATATATAACGGGTCCTATACTAAATGAATGCAATAACGTTTAGTAATAGGCCTATATTTTAGTTTTGTATTATGATAATTCGTAACGAATCTTTAATCAGTCAAAGTTTAGTAATATAACATGTAATCATATACTGTACTTAATAAAGGTACAATATGCCTCAAATACCGGTATTGGGCCTTACATACAGACCTATGAAATTACTTTTAAAAAATTAGCACAATAATAATTATATATGTCAGAATCAGCAAAGTCCTGTACAGTACCTTCTAAAAAGCATTAGGTCTATTATAATTCCACATAAAGCGAAACAACAACGTTTGATACAATAATCTTTGTGGACACTTGCATAGATCACTTTATCTATTTCTTTAAAAAGAATAATGGCATACGATTCTTGAGAGCCAGCTGCCTACGAGGTTGCTAATTTTCATTGTTAGGCCAACGTAAGTATTGTATTTTGTCGTCAACGTAAGTTTGATTAAAAGAGTGCGGTTGGTATAGTAAAATATGCAGGTGTAAAGACGGCATTTTCCAAGGAGGAAACCCTGCTTTATGAACCAACGCTGTATATGAACGTATTCGTTTATGAAGTTATAGGCCTACATAAGACTACTTATCCGATAAAATAGTTGTTGGAAATATTAATGAATTAACAACCTCTATTTGTTGCTACTCTCTTAAGAGATGGAATGAATATGCATAGAGTAGACAAATTCTTTCAGTGTCTGACACTGCGGAATCACCGATTTCGTCCGTCACTTGACGATTGCACTGATATCATATTATTCCGCCATTTTTATTAATCAGTTATAGTTAAACCACTATTACATAATAATTGTAATATAAAATTAAAATATAAAAATATAGAAATACATCTATATAATGTAATAAATCATAACAGTTCTTGGCTTTGCGTTTTAATGATAATTTTCCAAAACTATTTTTTGTTGCGCCACCAATCAACGGGGTATGCGCGTATATAAAAGGAATAGTCACTGATTTTGCCATTCATTTTATTTAACGGTACGTTGTGTAGCGTGAGTGATCATTCTCTCTCTCTCTGTCTATCTTAGTCCATCTGACTGAGTTTACCTACCAACTTTTATCAAGAAAGATTTAACTTAGTATTGCTTACGTTATTATTTTGGTTTTTACTTTTTTATTTCTTTAGCAGTTTATGGTATATATTCGTTCTGTTAAAAGAGAGAAGTGATTTAACAAAACAGGCAAGCAGCAGCACAGTGTTGTTACAGATTCTTCAGAATTCAACCAAGATAGAATTTTCGCAATATTATTGGCATTATAAATATATATCTAGGCCTATCTGTATTATAAATTTCGCTTTCGACTTGCCCGTATTTGATTGGAGATAGCCTAAATCAACTTCACGTCGAATTCTAATCAAGTAAAAATGGTAAGTACAAAAGAATTTACTTTATGAATTTGCATTTGTCACATCTGTATTTACGAAGATGTGCGTAGGTACCTTTCTTGGCATGCCGTTCGTTTTGTAATAAATCATGCTTGCTGTAGACCTGCCTAGGCCTAACCAACCTAGGCTAACTACAAACTGCTGAAATAATACATTGTGATGCAAGGCCTACTCGATTCCACTGTGTTCTATACAGGCAAAGGCTAGTGCTTAGTAATATATCAGTCTGGTTCTAAGACTTTAATAATAATAAAAAGAGGATTGTTTTATCTTGATTTGTTGTAACGTATCTCTCGTTGTTAAACGGCTACTTACTTCACTATTTATTTTAGATTCTGATTCATGACATGATATTGGACTGGCTTATTTTCATATTCTTATTTACTTTGTTAGACGTTCATTGTTCCTAAAATTAAAAAAATATATATAATTTGACGTGTTAGCAGGCCTGTTAAGTTACCTATAATGTTAGAACACGCTCAACAAAGGTATGACTTCCGTTTGGGGAGGAGAGGGGAGGGCTACACGGTGACGTGTATTTTGTTTTTCATTTTGCGCGCGGGATCCACAAAAGTTTAGCAGGTGCAAGTTATTTTTAGCTCGTGGCCCTCTCTTCAAACATGATTAGTGACATGACACTGGGCGGTGCAAGTACACCGTGATTGACAGGACAGAGGGTGGTAATGCGAGTGTCTGGCCTAGATAAGATACAGACAGTAGTAGTAGTAGTAGCAAATTGCAAATTGCATTGCGATTGTCAGTCTGGGAATGGTAGGAAGGACTACCTCAGCTGCAAGTCTAGCAACTTCCTCCATTTTATTAAGTTTTTCTTTACCTTTAGTCCTGCATTAAATATTTATGTAGTCGTCAAATCCAAGGGTAGACCAGTTGCTATTCTATTCTGCGTATTCAGTATTCTAACTCTTAAACATGTCAGTGGAATTTCAACACAGTTTTCAGGTAGGCATACACCTTTTCCCTAGGCTAAACAGTTAAATCTGGTTGTATTTTGAAATGTGAAAATACATTTAATTTCATGCATTTTTTATTTTCTAATGTGAAATGCTTAATTAAAAATTGTAAATAATTAAATTGTCAACAATAGTATAGCATACTAATAATATTATAAAGAGTGTGGCCTATTCTAAATAAATTGCATATAAAATTGATTAGATACCATGGTTTCTCAAAAAAGAAATAAATACAAACTTTGGACTTTCTAGGTTAGGTAAACTATATTGGCCATGAATGTGTAGCTGTTCAATAAACCATCCATCCATCCATGCATAATAATTAATATATCAGAAAGAAGAAATGGCATCCATTACATTATTGTATTTTTATGTAAACAGAAAAGAAAATATATTTTGTGGGCTTGCACAACCAGTTTTAAACATTTAAATGTATACAAGCTAGACCTCACTAATCAATTTTTGTAAAATGTTAGTACTGTACTGATTATTCCACTATCATTGTTCAAAAAAAGGTTTTGAAGTCACATCAACATCTGCCATATCAATAGGCAATTTCCCTTTTCAGTGTAGCTTGTGTACATAGCCACCTATTGTGCAGTAAACAAAGCTAACATGGAATTAAGATTGAATAGTAGTAGTGATATAAAAAACAAATCCAGTGTATTCTTGAACAACAACTTTTATTCAAATTCAAAAAAAGTTTATTTAAAATTTAATGTTTTGAAAAAGTTGATTTTACAAATTATTGGATCATAAATGAATTGATAAAAAAAAAATACAGAACATTTTCCTATACATTTTAGGAAGTCAGCAGCCCACCATAAATAATATTGTCTTGACTTTATTTAACCCGTGAATAATTATATAAAATAGCCTTTGTAAACACAAGCCTATTATATACTATCTTTTGCTTTAATAGGTTCATTTACAGTACTAGACAAGCTGCTGCATCCAGGGCATGCACAGACACGTGCTGTTTTATAAACCAGGGTCTTCCCCTATTCAGTTCTGGGACCCTGGGAAAATATTGATACATTTTTGTAATAATGATGGGCGCTCTTGCTAAAGGGTCAACAAATCTTATTTTTGTACTGTACTGTGTGCATTAGCACATCTCTAGGCCTAACTTTATGTGTGAATACTGTAATGGAAAATTTTGGATATTTACTACTGATATTGGTTTTTATTTGAAGCAAAATTCAAAAGCCTCACTTGAAACTAGGTCATTTTGTTTGTAATGAGGAATATATTCTTAGAGAAGCTACAGTAGTTAGGAGCATGATGCATGTATGTCAGATGTTTCAGTTCACATTAATCTACAAAATGACAACTGATTACTATTGAAAGCAATTTTTGTAATTTTCTAAAGGAGCTACTCTGGACTAATTGATGGCCCTGGATACATTCATACGAATCCTTGTCGATTGCGATTTTAAGCACTATACACCTTAATATTGGCATTAAATAATCATCAGAAATTTTTATAGCATTTTGTTCCTTAAAAGTAAATTTTAAATATTGGATGCTTAAGTTATTTTTTTCAGCTGTAAGTAACCTATTAGTTATGTGCCTTTTTCTTTTCCCCTGTATTCTGTATTAGGCCTATATATTTGTATAAACTAGAAAGAAATCAAATGTTACTTTTAAATTAAAATTTCTACTAACAAAATTTAATTCACAAATACTGTATTTTTTAAGTAGGCCTACTTATTTTTAAAATGACATCTTTGAAAATATGACACATCCTCAACACAAGTGACGCACTTACCATATCAAGCTCTATCAAATAATTAATACTGTATTACAGGGGTATTCATATTACTCATTTTTTTCTAGGCATTGCGAGACTGGTAAATAGCAGGAGAAGTAAGAATTATAATTTGAAACCTAATTCTAATTGACAGGCTACAGAAAATTATATGCATTGGGTGAAATGTGTTTGCTCATTAAACATGGCAAAATTAAGCAGCGAGAATATAAATGGGCTTTGTTAACCAAGCCTGTCGCACAGTTGTTATGAGCTCTTAAAATGATATTACAAATGCATTTGGCATAATGGAAGTTCCCTTGAAGAAAGCATTAAGTATTGTAGAAGCCTACGAGCAGGGGAGTAGGTCAGATAAATGATTAGATTTCTAAGTTTTTAACCATTACACACTTGCGTGAAAAGACGGTGAGCAAATCATTCTGTGACTAAAATGCTATTAACTGCTTTTGGAATGTTAATGCACTTACTGTATCTGATATTTGAATGAATTTATATTTAGAAAATTAATTCATCTGCAAGATGTAGAATTATGAATATCATAGTTAAATAAGTTTAATAATAAATTATAAATTTAATTTAATTTAAAATTTTGTTAGAATTATTTAGTAAAAAATTTAATTTTGATACTTGAAAAAAGTTGAAATTTCATAATTCTAATTATCTGTTGTGAGATAGATTTCTTTATCTCTAGTCTGACTTTTGAGTTAAAACTAGATTGCAGCGTGGCATAATAATTTTTTACATTCGTAAGCAATTTTGCCGCTAGAGACTTGGCTTTAAATAGGAATGTACAAACTCCTGATCAAGAGAATTTAAATGGCAAGAAATGAACTAAGGTTTTAATTTTCTTTCTTTTTTTTTTTTCAGACGACTATGGATGGACAAATTCCAAATGTAAATGGCATGACAATGTGCCAAAAAGCAAATGCAATGCAACAGTGTGACGAGGATGGATCTCGAACCAATATAATCGTGAATTACCTGCCACAGTCCCTAACACAAGAGGAGCTAAGATCATTGTTCAGTAGTATCGGGGAAATTGAGAGCTGTAAACTGATCCGAGACAAAGTTTCTGGTGAGTGCAACCCCTGCTTATAATTTCTTCTCCCCCCCTCCCCCTTACAAAAATAAATCTTGTAATTGTAAAAAAACGATAAAATATCACACATAAGAGGATAAAATGCCTCAATCAGTAACATTGATGTTGGTGTACTCTGGAAATAAAATTTCCAGAAAATGTTGCCTATAGTTACAATCTTTGCCGCTAACTGTAAAGGGCCCCATTGACAATTCGACAAGGCAAATGTCTGTTTTTAATGGCTGTCTTTGCTTATAAAGAAAAAAAAACTTTACATTCTTGTAGATGATTTGGGTACAACAATGTGCCAAAAAGCAAATGCAATGCAACAGTGTGACGAGGATGGATCTCGAACCAATATAATCGTGATGTACTATACCATTTGTATACATGATTATAATGCATACATGATTAAAACTAACTTGGGTCACATGTTAAATCAGATACAGATGGTTTATATCCTACTAAACTGATACTCCCCATCTCCTCCCCCCCCCCCCAACCAACCCTCCTTTGTGAATGCATTAAAGGGAATTAGTTCATAAAACCAGTCCCTCTGTTGTTTATTTTA
>NW_022684320.1:844742-869693 GCF_011630105.1 Anneissia japonica | reverse complement strand
GTGACGAGGATGGATTTTGAACCAATATAATCGTGATGTACTATACCATTTGTATACATGATTATAATGCATACATGATTAAAACTAACTTGGGTCACATGTTAAATCAGATACAGATGGTTTGTATCCTACTAAACTGATACTCCCCATCTCCTCCCCCCCCCCAACCAACCCTCCTTTGTGAATGCATTAAAGGGAATTAGTTCATAAAACCAGTCCCTCTGTTGTTTATTTTATGGATGGGAGTTGATGAAAGATGATCAAAATGAAGTGTACTGCACCTTTTATCATGTTGTTGTCAGTATAAGTAGGTGTCAGCGAGGTGTGAATTGATCCTGTTAGTGATGTAGATGCTGCACCATCTTAGTTATCAACCTTTATCCACTTGAGGTTCTTAATGAGTGATTCTGCATTGTCTGTACTGGTTCATTATGTTTGATTGAGTCTTTGTTGTTGTTTGGCTTGTGAAAACTCTATTGAACAATTAAAAAATCCAAAACGCTATACAGATCAATCAAATTGATGATGTATATGGAGGTAATTCAGTTACGGCCTTGTTCTGTATTCATTAATGTTGTCATTGTTTTTGGCAATTATTTTGATCATGTGACTAATTTGAATAGTTGTTCTTTAACCCCTTGATTAGTAGTCCACTGTGCGTTTGTCATCTTTGTGCAATAAACCGTCTGCAAGTGACCATCGTAACAAAGCAGGCGAATGCTATGTCACTACCATGTCTCAGTAGCAGAATAATTAACCAACAATCATGACAAGACACACTGCTTTAATTAACTAATTTAAGATGATTGATTAGTTTTAAAATTCTCAATATCACCAGCTGCTTAAGAACTGCATATGACAAACAGGATTCATAGTCTAGCAGACAATACAAAGAAGAAAAAATTATCTATGGTGAGAAATTAAAAAGATCTTGATGTAATTTAGGTTTAGTAATAATGAAAAATTGTAAATTAATTTACAAAAATTAAAATAATAAATTAAATGTAATTTAAAAAATTAATTTATTTAATAATTATACATAATCTGATATAAAATGATTATATTACCATAGCAACAAAATTTATCTAAACTAATTAATATTAGGGAATTTGCAAATTTCACACATTTATCAAGACCTTTCATTTTAAAATAAAAATATGCATTTCAAAATATTATTTTAATTATGTAACCACATTTAAATTTATGCAGACCCATTGCTGATTTATTCAAAACCTACTGCTTATGTATTCAAAACCGTTAAATATATTCAAAATCAGCTAGTATGTTGTATGTTATAAGAATAAACTCAACATACAATCCTAAAATATACACAGTATATTTAATATATATATATATTGTGTTAATTTTAATATATTGAAAAAGCTTACTTTTTTTTCTATAATCTTGAAAATGCTTAGTTGATGAGATCATTAATATCAAAAGCAATAATTTACTTTTGTTGATCATTACCATGGCAATGAAGGCCATTGGTGATGCAACAATAAATGGTCTTCAGCCAAAATAATTTAAAATCTTGCTGTTTACCCTTTCTGATGATCTGTAAGGAGATTGATATTTAAAACAAGAAAGAAACCATTAATTGATCTGTTTTTACATTTCAATGTACAGTAAAAGGTTTTGAATGATTTGTTTTATGATTTTTATTTAACAGAAGACAGCCGCTTACAAAATAAAACTAAACTACTGTAAATACAAATTGTAATACCTTTAGTAGTAGAATAGATGGGTTTATATTATGCTAATGATCATATAATAAATATAATAATTGTTATATTGTTTCAAGTATTTTTATTTGAACAGCAATTGTAAACTAAATTGGCTCTGTGGCACTGAAGTAGCCAATTCGACCTTGTAATTAATGTATCTGGAAACTGAGAAATATTGAAATGATGTGCAGTGAATGGAAAACAGCAATGTGTTACATTGTGTACATGAATGTCACATGACATGCTGTGAATGAGGATGTACAGTATGTAAGATTAGATGTTAGCTTGTAGTAAACATACTTACATGCGACAAATAAAAACATCCTAGTACCTTTCCTCAAAATGAGATGAGTTTAGATGGTAGTTTGTGCCCTAACTAGGCTACTTGTATCGGCTTTAGTCTGGAACATGTCACCAAAGAATGGGTGGTATCTTATGCGTAGCAAATTATAAGCTGAAGCTAAATTTATAATTACTGTAGTGAGACAGGATTTTTTAAATTCTATCTCACTTTTTTAGCTTTTGTAATATTCAATAAATAAAAACATAATTTGGATCTTGTTAAATAAGATTGGTAGACTTGACTATTCAAATAATAGCATTATATAGCAGATCTGAAATTTAATAAAGAAAACGCATTTTCTTTGATCAAATTGACCCATTAGGGTACAGAAGTAAGGAAATTTCTTGTGGCTTAATTTTGTTTTGAGAACCAGTAAATGTTATGTAGCCATATTTGCTTGAATAATGAAACAGTAAGCAAGAAAATATTACTCTCAGCTGCTTGGTTCCTGAGAAAGGAAATTGTTAAATTAGTGCAAGGTCAGGCTATAGATGTTTGTCTTTATATTAACCCTTCTTCCTATACCACATGTATATTCCTCCAGCTTCAACTGCTCAGTTTAAAAATCCTTTTCAAATTAGAAAATGGCTGATGTTTTGTACATGTTTTGTAGATCAGTTCATGGAGTTATAAATTTGATCAGTTCATGTGCACTTAAAAAAGTACAATTGGTAATCAAAC
Source organism: Anneissia japonica (assembly GCF_011630105.1). Taxonomy (NCBI): domain Eukaryota; kingdom Metazoa; phylum Echinodermata; class Crinoidea; order Comatulida; family Comatulidae; genus Anneissia; species Anneissia japonica. Next base: position 866,942 of record NW_022684320.1, on the reverse strand, counting down.
ATAATTAGTCCATGAGTTTGTGAAACCCAACAAAACTGGTAGAATTGTGTACCAAGTAAATGTTTCCTCATTATCGAGATCTCAAAAAGCTAATGGTGATTATGGTTCAATAATTTTTTTTTGCAAACAATGTAATAGAAGAATTGTCTGGTAATATAATTTGATATTCTATGACCTAGTCAGGATCATTAAAATTGTAGCATTTTTGTATCTCGTGTCTCAATAGAAAGAATACACTTTAAAAATCAATACTATGGAGTTCTACTAAAATTACATTTCATTACTGTATTCCAAATTCTTTGAGATGAAATAAACAATAAACATAAAATCATTAAAAGTTGATATATTTATCAATTTTTTTGCTTAATAATAACAAACAAGCTAAATTAAACAGATATCGGACTTGCCACAGTAATGGATATTGCATAGATTATTGCCATAGCAACTGTATTTTCATCTGATCTGTCTGTACTTCAAATAAAACATAGGCATGGCAACAAAGCACTTGACATTACATTTTGTAAAAAATTCATATTAAAATTGCCAAGAGCAATATAAGGCTTTCAGATTGGTTGAATTCAACATTTCTTAAGAATGTTTATACTAATGTTGAGGCATAAATGCATTATTATAATTTAAATATATTTTTACCATAATGTAGGCCTACAATTCTCATTATTTCGGAACTGCCTTCTTGATGTTAGATGCTGAGGATTAATAGTGTTTACATAATCTATAAAATAAAACATTTTATTGTTGTATTAAATTATTGTATGCAAGCAAGTTATTGAATGTTCATGCACATATGAGAGAGCGGTTGGCATGTCTGGACTTCCAACTTTTTTTCTTTGGTTAAAATCTTTTGCTTAGCATTTTGCTTGGCAATGCACAATATTAAAATAAAATACTTTACCCGGGGTTTTCAGGGCCTGAAATTTATTGTAAATGTCATTAAGGGCGTTAATTCAAAATGACATTCTAAGGACGTTAATTTGAGGGCGGGGCGTTCAACAAAGTAGCTGGGGATAATTTGAATAAATTTTGTACTGTATAATAAAATTATGCTGATAATGAACATGGCTGTGTGGGAGTGGCAATCTTCCCACTGCATATCTGCAGTATATCATTGCCGAGGCTGGCACTCCTGTCTCTGCTTTCAACATATATTAACATTTAACAAATATTATTGTATAAAAATTCTTTTTCATTAAAATCAAATATAAATAGACAATATGTAGTATAATTGTGTAATGTCATTGCTAGGCATGTGTTCATTCTTACTATACTATTTTTATACTGCACTTACATGTGTATCCTTACTATATTTATAGCTATACAGTTCCCTTGTTATGTATCCTTACTTCAATCGATTGTATATCTTTGTATTGTTGCTCTGTAGTCTTCTGATGCTATTGAAATGGTTTTTTTATGAAGAAAGCATTAATTTGTAATGTACTGTATTATTTAAGGTACTTGTAATATTTGATCTATTAACCACATGTGCAAACTACACGATGTTTTTTTTTTGGTCTTATGGTGAACCTGAGCATAAATTTTAGAACTGCATTTGAACCGATTCCGATAATTCATATAGTAAAAAGTAACATCATACTGGTAAGGACAAATAAAATTGTTAGCTTCATATCCAGAATTTGAAATTATTTTTTGGTGACGGTGTTTACTATTTTCTTTTTACTATCCTATACTAATGGCAAACATGCAATTTCAAATCATTTACCAGTCAGATATATCTTTTATAATTATTAACACCTATATTACTTGCAATTGATGATGCACACTGACGCATATACCCTAGTAGGGTCCTCTGTCAGTATTGATTCAGATTCAGGCTGGTAAATAGTAAAAATACTTATTCTTTTTATAAAAGAATTAAAATGAATCTTTGTAATGTATTTTCTTTCGGATAGTCATTATTTTTATTGTCCATGGTATGTATTGAATGTCCATTCTCCGGCACAGGTTATTATTTTTTTTGCATAGATATTTTTAGGGTTTCAAAAGATAACTGTCTAGTAATTATAATTATTAATTTTATACAAAGTTTGTGTGTTGGTGGCAAACATTTATACTTAAAAACTTGCATTAATCTTTGACATTTTGTATACTTTGCCGTGACCTAGTTGCTAAGTTGGCTATGTTGTAGCATCTCCTCAGGTTCTGATTATTGTATCCCAACCGAGCAATTACTTCTGCATGCCTGGACCAACTAGTCGCGTGCCACAGCTTATAAAATAGCAGGGACACCACTCACCATCTTATATGTGGTTTCAGGTTACTGTTGTACACGAGTTTCTAGATTGTAATTTACTACCATGCCTTCTGTCATGTAGACTTGGTTAAGATAGATTTCATGGAGGTGCCAATGCTAATGGATTGCTTATTGTGTCTTCTGAATTACATTTGGTTACTGTGACAGATTCCATGGTTCCTTTTTCTACTGTGTTCTACTACAAAAAATTAACCAAAAAAGTTAATAATAAAATAAAATGAAGTGAATTAAAAAAAGTGAGATTAAATTGAAAAAAAAGCAACACTAGTTGATAATAGTGTAATAGCAGATAGAATTAGTCAGACTTTTTTATCAATAATTGTTATTACCTATATCATTAATATAAAATCTTACTAATGAAAATTCGTGAACAAAAAATTGTATTATATTATAAATTGACCCATATTTCTCCAGTTACTTACATCAGTTGATATTCTTCAAGGATGTTGAATTGCAATTATTAGCTTTGCACCATAATTTATATTATCGAGGGTATTCATTTTATGGCTGTACATTTTATGAACTTTATCCACCTACTGTAGCATTTTCTATTCATCTAGGTAACAAAGAACCAAGAAAGGAAGTTGAATTTTCTAATCACAAAAAAAATTATCATATTTTGTAACTCGATATGTTACATGAATAAATTACAATGAAATATATATATATATATAGATAATATTAATATATTATAAACATTATGTTTAGAATAAAATCCCAAAATAGTATTGTACTGAATTCTTTAGGTTTCCCAAATTATATTTTTTTTTTGTTGTAATTTTAAATACTATACTATAATACTATTGTTCCTTGATCTATTAGGTGAGACTTTTTTAATACCGGTACCTTGTTTAGTGAACCCGCCAACTACAAATATTGATGATTTCGAATAAAAATAAAATTTTATTTTTGGCCAATTAGCGCACCCGCCGCCATAAAAATTTAAAATTTCAGAAAAAAATAACATTTTTCTTTATTTTTTTACGCCCTCCGCTGCCTTGAAATATCCAAAAATAAGATATGTATGTTTCTTCCTAATTATATATATTTGAAGCATTTAACCATCCTATTTTACATTCACCAATAAAATTGTATTTTTATTTTCTCCTGCGTCTGGATGTTTTTGGCAAAACCATCTAAATAAGAAAACAACATTTTATTTTAATTTTTATCCCGCCCTCCTCCAATGATCTTTAAAAAGATAAGTACGTGAAACAAGGAATAAAAAGACTCCCCTTATGTACAAATATCAGTTGTAATACCCTTTATTGATGTATATTGGTTTTTTTTTAGTTAAATCTTACAGACCTCGCTCCTGAAATGTTGGCCTATGTATGTACATTTTGGGAGTTTTACAGATGTGATGCCCACACTAATTAATATAGCATTAATGGGCATGCACTTTGACTGTCAGTTAGATTTCCCCTGGTGCCCATTGCTTCAATTGTTTATTGATTACAGAGTAAACATTAGACAACACACATAGTACTGTAGCACTAATGAAAAGAAAACTAAAAAGCATAGTAACTTTTGAATATTTTTGTTCATGTGTACTGTGTTTAGTGTATGATGTATTACACATAACATTGAGTGAGTGAGGTCATCTAAATATTTCTTATATCTGTGAATCAATACAGATATGAATCAATGTTTTTAAGTAGTAGACCACCATCAGAACACTAATGTTGACATTCTCTTGGTGATGACTAAGACACACTTATGGCCATTGACTAGGATGTAAATGAAGGTCTGGTGGACTCTATCTACTATCCATATAGCACAAAAACTGGCAGATGGCTAATCAGCCTAATAAGCATATAACAGTACCTCCCCATCTGGCAAAAACATCACCTCAAGACTCACAAAGGTACACATTTAAGGTCATCACCATTGTCTTTGTTGTATACGAAGTGGCAAACATTCTAGTTGGAGGGAAAACTGACTAATTGTATAATCTGCTTTTAACAACAGTGAAACAGTATGTTAATAATAAGGGAAGACTTAATCTACTTAACTCTGTCGACACAGTTTAGCTACCTTTTTGATCATCAATAATTGCATATATTATTTGTGAAGTTTTGGGAAGAAAAAAACTGTAGGTTCACGCATTAAACATTAAGATTGAAATATCGTGGTTTGAAATATGCTTTTATGCACCAATAACGATAGAGAAAACAATTGTCGCGTGGAAAATACAAATACTAACCCGGCAAAGTGTGGATGATGTACGTTGATATGGAGCATATAGAGTTACGATGTGTGTGTAACTCGATCAGTCTGATCAATAGCAGTAGTGTAGAACCTTTAATCATGGAGGACTACGTGAAATTACATTCTGCTCAAAATAGAATATACTACGAAATGGCATTATTTCCTAGTGAAAGTCACTTGGAATTTATTTTAGTCAAAACAAGGAGCCTTGCCCAATTGGATTACTACTTTTGGTGACCCTATATTATCGAAGCATGTTGTAAAGAGGATCCAGTCAGTCTGTGGGGAATCGTCACATGCTGCTTGTTATAGGTTTTAGGCTTTTAAACACAACTAGGAGAGTAGCAATTTCACCTGCACTAATTATCATAATTGCAGCAACTGAAGCAGTAAGGAATATTATTAGATATGCATTGCATATTACCCAGAGGAATACTCAAGCTGTAGGAACAAACAACTTGCCTCCATTTGTGACTAATTCAGAATTATAAAACCATCGTCTAAGTAGAGTAAAATTACAGATAGGTTGTCTAGAAAGAAAATATGAATAGGCCATTCTACAGTTATTATGTTAATGTTAATATAAAAAGTGTATAAAAACAATGGATGTACAATATCTAATTTGTGGATTTAAATGTTCTAAAACAGTCTAGCATATCCACCATTAAAATATAATTAATTTATATGCAAAATTTCTTTATCTCTAATTTATGATTTATCCTTGGCTTATGGGTGTGTGACACTTGGTTGCTATGAGTTACGAGTTGTAAGTTGATATTTTGAAACCTGCCAAGATCTGTCACAGACCTGTACTTGAAAAACAAGTGCAAATTGCAGAAGAAAATGTAGGTCGGAAGGCCCACAAGGTATTGGCATAAGCAGCAATTTTGTGTATTTACAGTACAAAATGCTAATGTCATAAAAGAAAAAAGTGATACCATTGGTCAACAGATAGAAATGCAAGCAGTCAATGGAAATTGGTGCAAGCGGTCAGAAGGTTTTTACTAACGCCACCAAAATCTTTAAATATTATTTATACACCTAACAATTTTCATTCTCTTCAGTTACTTTTCTGATTTTGCATTCTTTTATGATTTTTATTATTAGTCATTCATACTATTTGTTCTGATTTTTTTCTTTGCTTATTTAACGTTGCATTCTTTCTTTCCTTTGGTGTCCCCACAGGACAGAGCTTGGGTTATGGCTTTGTTAATTATATGAAGTCGGCCGACGCTGACAAGGCCGTAAAGACCTTGAATGCTCTAAAACTTCAAGACAAGATGATAAAGGTAGGCAAAGGTCTAAGCTTGCACAAGGGAACAAAAACGTCTCCCCTCATTGCTAAAAAAATTCTGACCATTTCACTCCAAGCAACCAAACTTCCTCCCAACCAAAACAACTGATCATTTCCCTTTCAATTTGCTGTATATTCCGCACTTGTAGTCGAGTCAACGTTAAGCGATGCTACACTGTGTAAATTGCCCGGTTCCCCACCCAACCATCCCCACTTTGTATTCAATGTGCTTTTCTTTTAATTCCCACTTTCATCTTTTATATTTGTCATTTATTCATTCATTATTGATGTTATGATTTCATTGCATTTGATTTTGCTATGCTTATGTGTGTTTGGTTTGTAAAAATCTTTTGTATGTTCATTGTACCTTTAACATTTTTAGTTAAGAAATTGTTGAAAACAGTGGTCATGATAGTGTTTCTCCATGCTAAATTTATTGTACTATTATTTGTAAAAAAAGTCACCCTTAAAAATATTGTAGTACCGTGGTACTACTCTCTCATCCATAATCAATTTTGGTACGACGTGATTGTATCGTGTAGGACTATCACCCTCTCATTTTAGGAACCTATGATGTAGTGTTTGTGGGGGAATTGTTCCCACATTCCTTTCCGATCGGTATCATCATCTACTGTACTGTACAACTGCGAGATGTAATTCATTACAATAGACTGATCCTACAAAGACAATTTTTGACCGATAATTTACTACACCAAGTATGATGCATCTGCACCTGCTACTAACGTCCCTTGCAAGAGATCAGTAATTATATTAATAATGTGGTAGCATTTGCTATGTCGCAAGACATAAATCCATTATTCGCATCCAAATGCTCATAATGTGTTCTACTGAGAGATGTTCTCCATTGTTCATTAATGGAATGCTGGTGTGTTAGGCCTACAAGTACTGTAGTAAGTGCATCTACCAAGCAGTTTGGGGAAATATCTAAACATAAGTAAATACTAAATAATGGTGTTTGTGGATCATAGCAGCATTTGTATCCTCACAAGGGGCCCATGTGGTTAACTGCTCCATTTGTAGCTTGTATGTCATTTTGAGATCAAATGTAATAATGACATCTCTTCTTCAAAATGCTGGCATTTCATAAAGGCTATTTTGAATTAACAATGATACTTAAGATTCGTTTGAAGTACTTACCAAATGATGCCTAGAACAAAGAAAAATTGTAAAATACTGCTTCAAAATTATAATTTGTGATGTTAGCTTATACTATAAAATCATCAAATTGATGATTTTTGAGTATAACATAACCAAATGCTGGTTTATAGAATTCAATTCAAATATTAAGAATATAAGATTGATTAATTTTATAACAATAAAAGGAATCCTGAATTTTTATTCCAAAATTCCATTAAAGTTTTAAATTAACATCTTCAAAAACAACGAATGATTACACCATCTACAAAGGTAGATAGCTTGCAGTGTACAAGATGATATGCGACCTACAGTCTGTACTGCAATCCTGAATACTGTATTGAAGCAACACTACGATAATGGGATGCAAACCAAATGATTATAATATTAGAATGAATGCTTGGCTGAATATCTCACTGCCAAGGTCTCGCGAATGGTACAACACTAAGAGAAGCTCCACTATGTGTAGTGGTATGACAGCAATGGTTATTTACATCAAGTGTATCTGTATGGTACCGTAGAATCAATAATAGATTGAAATAAATCATAAACAGAAATTACACTAAAAGCTACATGAGCAGGTTGTTATGACAACCATGAAATCCTTATCGTAAATTCCATTAGGCCTAGTAGTCTGGGAAATTGAGTCTTAAGATGTTATCGTGCATGTTTGGTTGTATCTTGTTATTGTGTCTGAACCAATACATTTCTCCTTGCAGGTTAGCTATGCACGGCCAAGCAGTCCTGCCATAAAAGATGCCAATCTGTATATCAGTGGACTGCCTAAGTCTTATGGACCAGAGGACTTGGAGAAGTTATTCCACCCGTTTGGAAGGATAATAACATTACGCCTGTTGACCGATCAGACAACAGGTAAGGGTGAGAAACAATCCCTTACTTGTTTTGATAGGATGCATGCTGACATCTTGGGATCAACAACATGTTGTTCATCTCAAGCTACAATTGTGTTTTTCCAATTTAGTATAAAATAATCAATTCATAGAAACTGAAAGCCAAAAATATAACAAATTTTTATAGATTAAATTTGATATCCAAACACAGGTATATTGGAAAATCACAATGCTTTAATTATAATTTAAACTTATCTTATTTCATTAGTGATTATTGCATAACACTAAATTAGTATACTAATTAGCAGAAAAACAATAATTAACCAAATGCTTTACCACTCATCATTTTTAATTGGTATCCGCTATACTAATGTAAATTCCTTTGATATAAAAATAGCAGTATCTTTGTGATCTGTAACAAAGAGATGTACACTTATTACTTTCTATTGCATCAATAGGCCCACAAACCATGCCACATTTTAATAATACTGTATTCTGAACAAAGAGATCCAGTAATGTTTAGTAGTTGTACTGTAATAGGCCTACACATAGTCTTCAATAGTTTGAAATAATAGCATGTAAAGTAGTCCAATGCTACTATTACACCAGAATATTACTATATTACATTAATTAATTAATTAATTAATTTAACATATACCCTGTATAACCATAGAGAAAAATAGCCTATATATGGTAAAACCATAGGGTCTGTGGTAAAACTAACAAAGGGGAGGGGGGGCCTCATTTATTCATATATATTTTAACTCTTGGCAATTCATCAGATGGATGGTCATGGGCATTTTATTTATTTATTTAGCATCCATTCAAATACAACACTTCACAAAACAGACATACAAAAAAACAGATAAAAAATTGCCAATAAAAACGGCGAATGGGTGCATGGACCGACCCATCAAAATCAAATAATGTTGATTTATTTCCAATGGGGTCAAAAGCAGGACAGTTTGTGTTTGTATATTCTGCCCATAACAGAAGCAAATGGCATGGAATAGTGGAAAACATCTCACAAGACACAAGGCGTTATTGATAATTATCAGTTTATCACTTGTAATATAAATTATACTTTATATAGTAAATATAAGATAAAATGGATAGACTGGTGATAACCTGCCAATCCACAAGCTGGGTCCAAATCCTTGGATACATTCTCATGGTTACAAAAAATAATTTGCATGATATAAAATAAATTCTTTTTCAATAAAAGCTGCTTTTGCATGGTAGTTTGTAGAGCAACATTATGGCTAAACAGTAGAGTGGGTCTGTTTTGGGATGTGCATTATTCTGCTATTCATCTGCATGTTTGTCAGCCAGGAATATTATCATCAAATGACTATATTTAAATTGGCGTTCTGCAAACTGGTAATTCAGAGCTTATTTGTGATTCAAGGCACCAAGCATTGGTCTAGTTGCGCCAGAAAATTCTGATCATGAAAATTACCTAATAATGTACAATAATTTGACATCTTTATATGTTCTAAATTGTAACAATTTTGTATTAGTGATGACATTTTCTGTATTTACTCACATTTTTACTATTTTACACACCTTGATTATATGATGATTCTTAAGCAGTGATGTAATTTGTTTTTAATATTTTTACTACTTTGTGTTTGTCTACATTCATATGGCCTTGCATGTCCTTGAAGTTTTATTTTTACGCCATGTTAAAATGAAGTAGGTCTATCATTATTATTTGCTATATCAATGACGTGTTTTTATAAAACAATTCTTTTAATTTTTTTCCCTGTGTGACTTTGCGGCCCAAAAAAACACGAAAATTTGGCCGCAGCCCATAGTTTGCAGACCGTCGATTTAAATCATATTATTTAAATGTGATAGAGGATTCTCTAATGAAAATTGCCAAGGTGATTTTTTTTTTTTAAATCCAGGCTTGCCCCGAGGTGTTGGGTTTGTTAGATATGATAGACGAACAGAAGCAGAAAATGCTATTGCAAAACTTCACAACACAATCCCAGTAAAGGGAACGGAACCGATCACAGTGAAATTTGCCAACAACCCTTCGCAGAACCAGCAAAAGATGCTACTCCAACAGTGTGCGCTTACACCTGCCGCTCTCAGCCAGCTAAATATTCTGTCGCCACCAAGAACGAGAGGATATTCTCCCGGACCAATGAGACACTGTACGCCAACCATAAGGTAAAGAAAACTTGCTTCACTTATTATATATTATGATATTTATTTATAGACATCATATTTTAATTTCAGTGTTAATAATGGTCGCTGTGATTTATAATAAAAGAAATATACTCAATATATGCCTAGTTTTCTTAAAGCATAGATTTTACTACATTATTTCAGCATTGCTCTCGTGTTCACTTTTCTATAATTTATTCAGTGTATTTACTACTCTGTGGCATGCTTGCATGGTTTGCATTAAATCTGACTACATATTTATCATCCTTTTGATATGAGGAAGATAAAAATTCAAGCTTTGGAATAAACTTATGTTAATTTTTCTATGTCTGGACGAATCAAGTTGTACATTGTTTCCAAAGCATAACTTAAAATATTTAATTTATGATTAAGATGGTGTTTTTAGTTACACTTAGCACGGCATGTTACTTGTGTGAACTGCAGGCTACAGTAGTATGCAGCCAGTGTATAAAGATATTGAATATCTAGTGATAAAATATTATTTTTGTTTAATGTATTCTGGTTTATAAGTGATGGTGATATTCTATGTAATTGCTAATTTCACCCAATTTAGTATAAACCGCCAATATTATAAGTATTATTCCTCCGTATAATTAATATTCAATACAATATATTTATTGGTCTATCAGGGCCTAATGGCAATTCATTGGAAAATATATTAATTAATCTCAACAAAGTTTTTAAAGAATCGTTAGTGACCCACCCAAAACGCTCTAACTACTTATAATGCATTATAGGGTAAAGACATTAATCCACTAAGGTCCTATAAGGACTATTTACCATTATAATTTATATAATGCATAGCATTTGCTTAGCAAATATCACCCTAGCAATACCCACTACTGATGTTTACCCTTCTAGTTGTTGTTTTATCTGAACTAAAATATATAAAACTATGAATTTAGATTACATTATAAATTGTGGTTTGATAAACTTGTGAAATTTTCTTTTCCTCCAAGCATGATCTAGATCTCCATGTATGCTTGAGTAAAATGTAACTTCTTTCTTTCAGTTTTTTCATTTAGCATACATTCTTGCTCTTTAATGATGTATCATGTGCTCCATTACTTTTGATGTGTTGAAGTTTGACATATCCTTTCACCTTGTAACAGTGGAAGTTGACGTAATATCCATCCATTGTTTATATCGAGTGGTTTACATCCAATTCTATGACTTTATGTATACACTTTTAGGTTGAATCAATTATCAAGCAAGATGTCCGGCATAATGGCCAAGCTCTTCCCTAAACAGTCGATGTGAGTATGACTGGTCAGCGGTCCGGTTTCGTGACAACCTAACGTGTGTGTTCATTGTTGAAACCAATTTGTCTTACCGTAACCTAACCACTAAGTGCTGGGCATCTCCACTAACTCACTGACTAGCCATAAAAGACTTTCTAAACGTAAGAATAATCTTTACATAGACTAGTCCGTTGGATGGTTGGTTGGTTTTCAGCTTGTTTTTATCTGTCATAGGAAATTTCTTATTTCTGTTCCTCAACTTTTTTGGGGTGAAAGGATATTTCATACTGTTACTTTACTTTTTTTCTTGAGTTTTCAGTTTATTCTTGAATGCTGTATTCAGGACAAGTTGCACAAAGTTTTTAACTGAAAAAAAAAATGTTCTAATTTGTTTTCTTTAATTATTTATTCTTTTCACATTGGTTACCACTAATTTTCTTACTTTTTTTACTCTTTTGGAATTTAATCAGAAATTGAGCTGGAAACTAATTCCTACCAAACCATACTGGGAAGGACAGTAAAAATTATTAAAATACCTCTGTGGGATTTCTAAATCAATTTGATGCATAAAAAAACATTCTATACTTTCGGTCTTAATTCAATTTGGATTATAAAAGCGGATGTTTATTTGCGAAACATATAACTAGTCTTATGAATGGCGTCAAGTACGTTTCTATATGCTCATCACTGATTCGGTTCCAAGTGGAGTTTTCATCTTAATTAAACGTTTCCATCTTTTCTAGATGATTTCGTGTGATTGGCGATTTTCTGTTCTTCATTCCGTTTCAGATGTTTTTGGTTTTTACATGACATTTTCTTTATTGCACTTTCTACCAACATTTTTGGTAACATTTGTTTGTACCAGTAGTTGCTTTTTATCCAAGTTTTTTATCTACCATTTTGTATTGTATTTCATTATGTTATTGTACTGCCTGTGTATGATTGCTAATCCTCCCTTCTTTGATATATTAGCATGTATGTTGCAGCAAATAAAAAAATTACTGATATTAATATCTGATTGGTTGTTTTTGTCTGTAGGTATTCACCAATGGGAAATGATGTACTTTCAGCAATGAATCTCCAAGCAATGACCAACAATGGGAATGGTTGGGTGATATTTGTGTATAATCTAATGCAAGATACGGAAGAACAACTGCTTTACCAGTTGTTTGGCCCATTTGGTGCAATAACAAGCGTGAAAGTCGTGCGAGACTTTGCTTCGCAGAAGTGCAAGGGCTATGGATTCGTAACCATGACAAATTATGAGGAGGCGTTGAGTGCTATCGCGCATCTGAATGGTTATTCCTTAGGAGGACGCATTCTACAAGTGTCATTTAAAAACAACAAAACAAAAATGTAAGATGGACAACATCACACCTGGACAAGAACTCCCACCGGGGCAATACACATCTTCTTCGAGATGCTCGCCAAAACAACCCATAATATTACGCCTGGTGTGCAAATGAGTTTCAACATATAAATGATTTCTTTGGTTATGTTTGTGTAATTTTTCTTAAAATAAGTTTACAATTGTGCATGTATTATTTGATATCAGCTGAGTGATGATATGTGCTTTATATTGGTTCTGTGATCTCTTTAAGATTGTTAAGTAAGAAGTTATAATTTAGAAGAACAGTTTGCATGTGTTTTTTCTTCAGTCTAAAAAAAGTGTAATATTGTATTGTGTTGTTTAGAAAAAAATGAATTTTGACTGCATAATTGATTGATTTGGACTTGTGTGCCAACATTAACTTTTGAGTGTTCCTTTCATGCAACATTTCCGTTCCATTCTCTTTGTCCGTCTTCTTTCCTTAATTTCTTTGTTTTCTTCTTATAAAGAAGAAATAATTAAATGGCATAAATTACCTGATGTCATTCATTTGCAATCACTGCAGCTGCCAAATAAAGGAAAGAACTTTTAACAGATAAAAATTTAAAAACGATGAACTTACATGATCTTCCCAAAAATTGACCCTATCAGCTAAGACCGGAAATCGGTCAGCAATAGACATGGAAATGGATGTAAATGATGTGGTCACAATGTAAATAACATGTTTTCAAGTTAAAAAAAAATGTTAAAATTATTTGAAATATTGAATATATTTATTGTTGCATCATACATATTCGATGTTGATTCTTAAATCTTAAATTCTTAACAGTTTTGTTATATTTCTCGTTATGTGATGCTTGTTATATGTTTTGAAAATCTAAAAATATAGAATATTAATTAATATAGTTATTTACTTATCTACACTGTATGGCAAGAGAGAAGAGATGACTTTACTATGTCTGAAACAAATAAGTTTCCTTTTATCACATAGTACACAGTTTATTTCAAATTGCACAAAAAATGAAAAGCAAGTTAGGTACATCTAGATGTTTAAAAAAATCCTTCATTAAGTTTCTTGTTAGTGACGCGTGTTTGTGATTTTGTTATAGAAGTTAATGCTTTAGTGTTGCTTTTAAAAAGTGTTTTTGGAAGAAATGGTACAAAATGAATAGCAATCAAATGTTTTGTGCTTCAGTATAGAAGAGAGATTGGCTGCAAAATCATGCCACAGAGTCCTCTGGGACTATAAAATAAAATGTATCTTATTTCTTTCAAGTGCTAAATAATGAATAAAAACATGAAAGATGGAATATTTTGATATGCAGTGAAAATTCCATATTTTTTACTCGCCGCTGGCAAATTCGAGAACGAAAGAATTATGTAGAAATAGTGAGGTTGGAGGCTGGTACTGATTTAAAACAAAACTCTCTGTAAAAGCATGAAGGGAATTTTGTTTGCTAGTGTAGTAAAGATTTAAGATGGGGAAAATATGCACCTCAAACATAATATATAAATTCTACCATATAATGGTAAAACAATTTTTAAATTCCTTTAAATGTAGGGGGCGTATTTTACAGGGTTATTTCTAAAATAATGGTATAACCATATATTAAAAAAATTTTATCCCCAGACTGTTTTTACTTGGAGAGTTTTGATGCATTTTGTCGATTCATTCTAATCTGAGTAAACACAAATGAAATGGATTTTACTCAACGAATGGTCTTGTCTGACAAATGTTTTGCCAATGTTTTACAATGTTTAACATCAATTCATTTTCCAGTTTTGTATGGTGCGTTTAAAAATAAGAGTTGAGTATAAAATGGACAGAACCGATGGTCTTTCAAACTTAACACACACATTCCTATAAAAGCTATTATAAAAAAAAAAACTATCAATGTTTTAAAGAGTCTGAGATATGTGGATACTCTGTACAAGTAGCTGGCTTTACAGTTATTGAAGACAGCGAATATTGATTTGGTAAATGGTGTGTTTAAGACCAGAAGTTATGAGCGATTAATTTGTTTTTGAGGAAAATTTTTTTGCTACTTGCCCAATTTGTACTGTACTTTTTACATGTTTCAAATAAATGTGTGAAAAAGTCTGCAAAATATGTCTGTTTTTGTATGATTGTTGTTTGCGGTCAATTGTGGAGGCTGTGAGATTTTGTACTAGAACAGTGATTGTAATACATGCATTGCATTGTGTGCAAATATACATCCCGATTGTCTGTTGGTACTGCCTTTTCCTTACACCGATACAGAAACTTCCAGGACCCCAAAACAATAAGAAACTCTACTATAGTAGTACTGTACAAATCATCGATGCTCAAGGATTTCACTTTTCCATTATACAGCACAAGCATACCCCTTCATCTGATTTTTTAAATTTCGGTTTCCCCTCCCCACCTGACAATGGTCTTACCACCAAAGATTAACCACCAAATTTAAGACAGACTGAATCTCCAGTGGGTGGGTTTAACATCATTGGCATAGTGAATGTTGTTTCCTTCATTCCAAATTTACAACAATAATGTAATCAAATTTATGTTGTAATGAACCTTTTAATATCATTCAATGAGAATCGCACATAGATTCAAATTCTGAATTATCAAAGATGGTAGGCCGAACCAGTATGCAGCCATTATGGATATTCTGTTAATCTAGTATATATCATCTTTGATTACCGGAGTGTTTTGTTTTTTTTTTTTTTCTATGAATAAAAAATGCAGATTGCTACATTTAACTTGTAGTAAAAAGTGCAAAATCCTTTTAAATGTTTGCATCCGCACTAAATGATGCGAATAGAACGCACTTAAATCACTTAAATCAAAGCCGGACATCTTGCAATGCAGCCACAGCGAGATCAAAACATCCCATAATACACAGCTTAGAATGCATTCATTGCAACATTGAAGTAATCTTTCTCCATACCCATTTAGAATCGAGACATAGTAAATGTATCCAGCTAGATAGAGAGCTGTGACTGCCGTCCTATGCTAATTAAGTGTGTGATGGCGGTTTAGCTCTCTGCATAAAAACATTACATGCCACTTCAAGAGATTGATTTCCTCTATAATAGCCACAAAAACAAGTTATGCCAAAATATAAAACCCAGAAAATATGGAATCAACTCAATCAGGTTGGAGAAATTTCTGAGTTCAATATTCATAAATCTGGGAAGTGCATTTTCCTGGTATAATTATGCAGATTTAAAAAAAGAAAATCTGCTTAGAATTAATTCATGTTTATATTTACCATATCTATAAGATAATCATGATAAATATGCTCTTGTATGGCGCGTACTATTTATGACGGCTTGACCTCAAATAACCTCATTGATATTGGTGCGGAGAGAATTAATCGAGCAATACTGTCCTCTTTCCCAATATTATACCTATGTGTTTAGGCTTCTATTCTAAATCAAATTAACTATTCTCTATTACTCTTGGAATGAGGTAAATGAACTCAGCCATTTGAAGTATATTGTTGGCTCCCATAATTAAGTATGCAATGACCAAATAAACAGAATATAGGATGTTTTATAACACAAGTAATGTTCCCTCATGAATTAATTCATCCGGTTGCATCTGCATATTGGTATGAACTCTTGGAAGCTGTCGTGCTTAAGATATTTTGCGATTTCCATCCTTAATTTAGTTGTAAAGATGTAAATTATTTATACATAAGGCTGTAACTACAAAAGTGGTTATTTTGTTAATTTAACAAGTTTGTAATTGATTCATACGATGTCGATTACGCAGAATTTATACGATGTTGGTAACTTAGAATGTAACCACCTTGTGGTAACACGTTTTGTCTGCTTCACATATAGTTTGTTCTATCGAGGTACAACAGCTTGCAATATTTCAATAAAGTAGTGGCTGGAACATGATCATATTAGAATTTGTTTTAATTAATTGCTATTAATTAATTATAAAAAATATTGTAATTTATAGACTTAAATAAATTCATAGTCATAAGCTTTCATCCACCCATTCTATAAACAGGACACTGTACAAATAGGATGAAATTCAATCTTAATATACTAAAAATCGATAGAAAGAGGGTTTCAAACTAAAACTTGTGTATATTTGAACATGCAGGCCTACTTTATTGTTATACAAATAGATTTTCCTATTTATAGTGTATCCATTCAGAGACACAGTTATCTTTAATAGCAATGTCTTTTATAGCTGCAATTCAAACCATAAAAACAATGTTTTTTTCATATACAGTACACAGATCACCTTATCAACAAAATACCTAAAATATACAGCACTCATGCTTTGGGGAGCAGACATATAGGATGTTTTTATATCTTAAATTTACTATATCATTATTTTTATTCATAGTTAATTACTACCACACCCCTCCCCTCCATAGTAGCCCTCAAAGTCTTTTTGTTGCTTTAAATTGTAGGCTTCCTATAACAACTGTCCTACACAATGGTCTTGATACTATTCATCACCTTATATTTTTGTGTAATAAACTAATATTTGCCATCATTCAAAGTATTTATTGTTTATGTTTTATTTTTCAAATATATATCTTTTTAATATTTTGTAATGTAAAAATTAAAATACATTAAAAAAAAATGTTTGACTTATTCATCCTTCACTTGTTTCTTCTAATTTCCTGTCTAGTGTGCAATTTCCATTTAACATTGACCTAGGAGTTGGCCAGATATCTTTTTAATTTTCAATAGCATTATTATTTTTAGTGTCATTTTACTTCATATAGTAATGCTCTGTATCTGTATCTGTACCTGTATGCTCATAATAATTTTAAAGTTCAAACATGTTTAATTTTACAAGTTGTATGTCAAAAAGCAACTGAATGTTCATGAATAGCCTATTCATTTGTTTTTTCTTCTGTAGCTACGTTTTAAGTACTTTCAGGGAAATAATATCGGTAATCCTTTATCACTCTCGTTGCGGGGAAAAATCTTTTAAACAATTCTTATCGTTTGATCTGATTTACTTGGATTTAGAATATGAAATGTGCAAATTGTTTCTGGATATTGAGAGTAAACTTATGTAACTATAAGTTTGATGTCATTATGTATAGTTGTTTGATGTCACATGATCACCCTGCTGTCTTTGTGTTAGACAGCTGAATTGTAGATGAGGTGTTGCAGAAACTCAGGAAGTAGTTGAAAGGTAGCAAACAAGGCGAACCTGAATTTATACTAACCCTGCATCCTGTTGATAAACATCTGTATCCCTTAATACCAGACATCTTATCTATTACCAAACTTTTAATCACTGAATTCTGTGTTTTTAATGAAAAAAGAATTATAAGTTATTTAATGTTGTAATACATGTCGTGATTGCTGTTTTAGAAAATCGCCCCCAATTACCAAAAATGGTCAAAAGAGAATGAATACATTACCAATGACTGCCATTTCGCTAAGAAACATGTATCACAACCTTGTGGAAAAACAACGTGTTTTAGGTGAACGATTTTTCATTCTTATTCATATTCTTTATTGGCAATCAAGAGAGCTGGATATGTGGGCCTGTTCTCTAAGTATACTTAGACTTATTTATATATTATTTATACTTACTTATACTTTAATATACATAGTGTCAGAGAACCACTCCCATCCAATAATTACAAAATGAATATATATAATTAAAATTTATATAAAACACAAAAACATAAAGTTAAAAGTACAATAAAATCAATCAAATAAAAAAAAAAGAATTGCAACCAGGGAAAAATATTAATAATTATTTAATAATAATAAAAATGATTAAACAGTTGATGATGGAGATGATCTTAAAAATGTATATTTTCATGAATAAATAAAGCTTTTGCTTGATTAACTGATGCAGGCCTACAGTTGAGTTCCTGGATAATATATTTTTAATACAATAACAATTGCCCATAATATTTCACTAAATAATTTTCATACCTTATATTGTGTCATATTTACATTAATATATGATTAAAATTCACAACTATATAATATGCACAAAATGTATTAGTATATCTAAAATCATTTTAGGCGACTATAGTTTTTTAGTGTATGGGGTTCTTTATTGATTCCAGCAGCTGCTGCTACCAAAGAAGTATAAATAAGTAGTGGTTTGTTCACTAGTAGAAAGTTGGTTAATTCTATGAATTTGTATAGTACTAATACTGGTCTTCTTTGATTAAAAAATAGGCCTAGCTTGTAACATGCTTTGCAACTAGGTATAAGACAAGCTTTTATTTGCCAGGAAATTACTTGCATTGGGACTTCACAATCATGAGAGAGCTATTATTTTGTCACTTGATAACTTAAATTCTAATGACACTTGCGTGAGTGATCTCAATAAAACCTTATTTAAAAATAACAAAAAAATTATAATAACCAAAAAAAATTATGCATTTTGGCTGAACTGCTGAATTCCTTTTGGAAGAAACAAGATATAAGAGTGTTGCATTTGCACAGCCAGCCTACCACTACATTTCGGTTCCTTTTTGAATAACTTCCTGAAGCTTTCAAATAAGGTGCTTCTTGCTTCATGAGTATTAGAGCTGATAAAGCGCAATGATATATCTACTGGTTGTCATGAGGCCAATATAATTGTGCGTCCTGAAAAGGTCACCCCAATACCTTGAGGGTAATAGTGGAATGTATTAACCTTTAAATAATTATTATTTTTAATTAGGCCAGTCGTCAAAGGATGTTTTATTCAGATGTAGGTTGACTTTCCCTCAGAGTATTAAATGATACTTCATATTGTATTTTTATGATGGAAGTGTAGAATTGCGGACGCAATACCTGACCAACCGAGGGTTGCAGATTCAATCTGTGATCAGAATTAAATTAACTTCATCCTGAAAGCAGAACAGACCTACACAATAGTTTACACACTGCTCTAAAAATAGCAAATAATTATTAATATCATCAAATTATGTATGTATTATTATTTAATATTACGATATTGCTTTTTTACTGTAATATTTCAAATCATTATTATGTTAATTGTAATAATAAAATCTTCCTTTTACAAGAAAGCTCTTCCATTGTTCTTCCACTAGGCCGCATATGTATCTTTTACACATCATGAAACAAACTTAACTATAAAATGAACTAAAAAAGAAAAAAATAGAACTACTTACAAAAATACAAACTAAAAGAAATAGAAAAGCTGAACACTGAAAATACTACTAAATAAACTGTACTTAAAAATTATAAAAATTATTTTGAAATTATAATTTTTGTTATAAATTTTAAGAGTGATAATAATAATACTAAATAATTTCATAATGATAATAGTAATAATAATTAATGATGATAATACAAATGATAATGGTGATGATAACATTAATAATGATGATAATACAAATAATAATGGTGATATTAACATTAATAATGTTATAATACCGAATTCCATTCCTGTTAAGCAAAAAAAGTAAACAAATAAATAAAAATGAAGTTATTTGCTTATTAATAATAAATGTTATGTTAATGTTGATAATGATAGTAATAATAAATTTATTTATTTATTCAACTTTCTTTTATGAGGGTGGCTCTTACAGCAAGGCTGACTCAAAGAGGCCCTCATAACAAATAAAAAACATATACAGTAACAACGATAAAATACAGAAAGCACAATGATAAAATATATTTTCAATAAAATTTAAAAACAATTGCAAAAATACAATATATAAAAGTTATTCTAAAAAATCAGTAAAATTTATCTTAAAAATTTCGATTTCTATGTTAATAAACATGTTAATAAACATAAATGTTAATTAAACATTAACATTTATATTAGCAATGATATTGATAATAATGACAATGATAATGTCCTAGTGAACAATAACAAAACATCAAAATAAGTACAATCAGCAACTGAGGGAAACAAAATTTCAAATATAGCACTCTGATCTTAAAGAAATATTCAAAATGCTGTAACGATTGTATATAGCTTCTGGTCTAATATTACAGCATAATGTGTACCGGTACATATAAGTTTAAATTCTTTATACGACCGTGTGTATGTATATATTGAATGATTCAGCAGTAGGCCTACATGCCTGACCTCACTTTGTCATGTCGTCTTCAGCTGTCAGGTGGCTGGTTGTAAGTTGCGGCATTACGAAGGACTTAGGCATCAGGAGAAAAGAGAGAACACATGAAAGCGTTGGAGTTTACACTCGGTAAGGACAGAAGCAGGTTTATCCTCAACTAAAATCTTCATTTGTTTATTTTAGGCTACCATGATGCCATTCAGTAATATCAAATGAAAAATTACTGAATATATTGAAGAAGTATACAATGTTTTAAAATGATTATGAAATTTCAATGTTAAATTTCTAAATGTAATGAAATATTTTATCTATTTTTCTTTATTATTATTTTTAATTGGTAGCAATGGAACATTATGATTACCTTGACTTCCACATTTTACATTTTCTAGTACTTTGTTCATTTATTAACTTTTTATTTTATTATTACTGTATTATATTATATATTACATTTTGTAATTTTCTGTTTTATTTTTACAGGATATCACACTAAGGCTAGTTTTTTGATTGGAAGAAATGTTTTAAACAAATTATTTACAAGGCAGCTTGTTTTAGTAAATTTTTCATATTTACTACTAGTTCTATTTTTGAATATTTGCTTAAGAGAGATATTCATTCTACAATGGCAATTAAAATTAACAATTAATTAAATTTTTAAACCAACTGAATTATTTAACCTTCTGCTCTACTACATGTTCCAACATCTGATCTCCATAGTTACTACCAGATATGCAGGTAGGCTTTCTTGTCCAAATTATAAAACATAAAATTATAAAACAATTTTACTAGGGAAAAAAATAACATTTCAACAGTTTTTTCCATCATTGATTTCATAATTAATTCTGAGCCATAATTAAGTACTTTTGTTTAATTTCCATACATTTTTCTTTTCAATTATTTATCTCTTTTGTATCTTTATGTTATAACTGGACACAACAAAAACCAGTGCCTTTGCATTGAGCGTGCCATCCAGTATAAAGAAAGTTGAATAAATAAATAAATTAATGGATCTATGTTTGTTGAAAATGCAAATATTCATCTGTTTACTGGCTTACAGGCCTGCAATAATACAGTTCTTTTTTTTTCGGAAAAAATAATTATCTTGATATAATATAATGTATATAACGTTCTTACTAGCTTACATTTTCATTGGTTTACTTTAGTTGCCCAAGTTGTTATAATGTTTCAGTCATCTGATAACATTTGATTACGTGCACCCTATGCCAACTTGACAAGGGCAGGATATCTTTAGTGGTCATCCCGCTCTTAAATCATACTTGTAAGAGGTTTTTTTTTTGTATCATAAGTCCTATTGTAGCTTATAAAAATATATAACTATTAAGCTATTTCTTATTTATTGACTTGAATATTACATAAAAACTTTACTTACATCACAACTTGCTCCAGAAAAGAGCACGGTATATCAAAAAATCTAGCGTAATTTCAATTTAACTTGTATTAAATTTAAAGAGTAAGGCTATGTTCACACACACGGCGTAAGGCTGGCTTAAGCCTGGCGTAGCGTACGCCTTTGTGTGTGAACTAGGCAGTGGCGTTGTTAAAGCCACTCACTACGCCACGTCCTTGGCGTTATTAACGCTACCTGCA
>NW_022684320.1:825690-842332 GCF_011630105.1 Anneissia japonica | reverse complement strand
TGTTTTTCTCCAGGTTTCATTCCTGTTTCCTTTCATATGTATTCATTGCAAGTTTTATGCAACATCCTATTGTGATTACCTATTGTAGGCCCCAATAAAGGGTATTTTTAATAGGCCTACTAATATTTATTTCATGGGGCTTCTGACAGTTCTCCAATCATCCCTAGTTAGTTGCTGGTATTTTATGGAGGAATAAATCTCTTTGAAAGAACTGTGCATCATTAACTAATCCCAACATTAAGTTTATGTTTTCTATGCAATGTTACCCAACTGGAGGCAATGAACAGGGGAAAATAAATGGGGGAAAATGAAACCAATTGTGTGTAGAGGAAACAGTCATTTCCTGTTCAGTTAAGACAAAGGAAAGTAAGCTTTCCTGTTTATTTCAAAACTAATCTTAACAACCAAAATGGCCGCCATACGCAGCATAGTATTTACTACTGACAAGCATATCGCGACAGTGCATTTGCTAAGAAAAAAATGGAACGCACATTACAAATCGCTGGTTTAGTAAGTATAAATTTCGGAATAATTATGCTTCTAGATTCAAGATGCTGCAGTTCCTAATAGTTATTAACCCATTTCTTCTGACACTTGACTGAAAGTAAATAGTTTCATTTACAGAGGCAGAAATCTGGGGCAAAACTAACTAGCATGTCTGTTAGGAATTCATTTGCTTCTACGTAAACCTATTCCAGAATTGTTAATCAGCAATCTGTTGTCAATCGGAATTAAGAACAGAATGAAAATTATCTTATTCATTTCGGTTGGAAATGGTAAAGATAATGAAGTACAAATAAGCTATGATATGTAATAACATCCCTAATAGATGCTAAGAATTATTGTAATACCTCATCTCCCACACATATTCAATATTTATTTATTTATTTAAGCTTTCTTTAACCAGGGGGTATGCATTCAGTGACTAGCACCGCTTTTCAAGGAAGCCCTGGTACATGTGGTGGTTATGAAATTTAAATTTGAGTTATTAATATCATTCTTAACTCCCTCATCCTAATAATTATATTTCCTGCTGATAATTACGGTAACAAAATGATGAATGTTATAACATCTTCTAATAGATGATAAGAATTGTACTATCACATCTCCCACTTATCCAATATGGTTGTTATGAAATTAAAATTTCATATATTAGTATTAGTCCTAACTCCCTCATCCTAATAATTATATTTCCAATGTATTTCTTGGGTGATAATAAGGGTAACAAAATTATAAATTTTTATTTTCGATGCCAAGTTTGCTATGACAAATAACAATCCTTAATATTTCATGTAATCTCATATAGCTACCTCATGTCACTTCCCTTTTTTTCTCAATGTTATATTCTGTTATTTCAATTTTATATAACTCGTCTCTCATGAGAATAATTACGACCGCCAAACAGGCTCGCAAAATTGAATAAAAATCGCTTTTGCACTAAAAATTAATAAATAAATGTGTTTGATACGTAATATCAAGGATAGGATCTTGATAATAAGATCAAAGTTGAATTTAATTTTGAAAAGAACAATGACCCAAAATATATGATGTCATACACGATGCTAGGCTGTTCACAGTTGTTTTAAAGTCATAATTTGCTTGAGGAAATACACTTACTGATATCTGCTTAGATGAAATACAATGCTCTTGCATTCCCAGCCAATTTATTCTGAATGTGTTTTCCCGTTTATCGCATATCTAATTATTACTTTTATTAATTAATTAACAACAAAATTCAAACTCACAAAAAATACACCGGAAGTAAATTGATATGGTTTTTTTTTAAATTATTATTTCAATTGCTTATATTGTAAATTTAAGTTATTTGTTTTCATATGAAAATTATAACGTAAATAATAATAATTTTCCTATAATTATTTGTTTTGGAACATTAGGCCAGTAATAAATTTGGGGGTTTAAATCAGAGAAAAATTGTTTTGATTAATTATGGTATTAATTTATTTGATGGTTTGTAAATGAACAATTAAATATTTTGAGACTTTTTTTTCCAGATTTAGCAGTGTATCCTTAAACCCTGCACCTATTATAGGTCTGTTATCTCTTCTTCTTCTTCTTCCTCCAAGTTTTAAATATCCTCATTTTATATCTCTACCACCAGCTCTAATTATTTATCTGATATCCAATCCTTTGTCATAAAATTAACTGGATTCTCTGGCTTTTAATTAAAGCCACACTCAAATAATCAATGATTTGTTTTAATTGTAGAAAAACATAAAACAGAATCTAACATCATACTGTACTAGATTGTCAATAAATAAAGGTTATCATCAGTAAGGCAATTGTTGAGTACACCTAAGACAATCAAGAGGTTTGGCCTACTTCAAATACAGACAGAATTGTATGTTGATGACAGTTATTAACTTCAATGGAAATAAGGAAGGACACAGCGCTATGTCATCCACACAAGTCAATTGTTAAGGATAATTACACCAATCTTGTCTGCCTGTGACAAGCCAAATGATAACAAATTTGGGACAGGGTTCAAAATGCAAATTTCTCTATTTATACTTACCTAATACTTTGATTTTCACTAAAACTAATTTCCATTTAACAATTGGTTGTATCTATTTATACCTCCATGGTTGTATCGAAATACCTTTGTTAATTCCAAGTGATTCTATCATTTTAAATATTTCATTTATACATTATCATGCTAAACAACGCTAGTTTAGTTCATTATAAATCAACTAATTTTAAACCAACTAATTATAAATCAACTTGCCTTCTTTAAGCTGTTTTCTTATTATGAAGTGTAATTTTTATTCTGTAATTGTCTTCCTGAATATATTTCAAATAGTACCATACTTAAAACAATATGGTAATATTTGCACAATAACAGTCCAAGAGTCTGATTTCAATGGATATCAATAATGCTTAACAAGACATATAAGAATGATAAAAAGATATAAGAAAAATGTATATAAAATTAATAAAAACAAAGGAAAAATGAGACTTAAATGAAAACACCAATTTTTTAAATGTAATCTGTTTGACATTTGTTTAGGTAAGAAATCGCATGATATATTGCAAAAGTTTTTAATTCCTGAATTGTTTTTGCAATCAATGCCACCATAATTAGACATCTTGTTTATCAAGCTTGGCCTAATGAGGAATTTTACCTGCCAATTAACTGGTTCTTAATGTGTTCAATGATGGAGGCATATCTTTGCCGTATTACCTATCTTGTTTTTGTCCCAATAACTAGTGGTGTATTCTCTATCTATATACAAAGAGCAAAGACAAAAGTAAAAGTGAAACGCTGAACAAAAATAAAACTAAAAACTAAAGCATATTAAAGACTAAAGTTAGTTTCGTATCCTGTACAGTAAAGAAATGATTGACGGCACCATCAGTATGGCGTATAAGCACATTAACACCTGTGCGTCTGTAACAAAACATTACTCTATAATTCCTTAAGTGTAGCCAAATATTATATTACCACTGAAATCTTCTAAGGACATTGTTAATAGGAGAACTACTTGCTAGTTAGTTTACCGACTAATTTTTTATATGAAATTCACTCTAATTTATTAGATAATTTATCTTAATTTATTAACCTGGACAGACTCTGAGAAAGAAATAAATACTTCACAAAGACATTTCTTGGTTTACCTTATTGTTTCATCATTATGTATTGATTTGGTATCGGTATTGCTTTTTATATTGTTGTTAGAGTTGCAGTTGATAGTGTTATCATGAACATTATTATTCCTTTTATCACAATCATCATTAACATTTACATTCTTTAACACTTATCATGAATAAAAACAGCAATAAATCCAATCAAATTTCTTGGAAAACCTCAGAGCAGTGAAAATTTACATATTGATAAACATTTTTAAAAATGTTGGCCTACATCAAGCTACTACTCCAGTTGTCTGCGATTCGTTTGCTAAGAATAATTTGAATCATTTCCCCTCAAAGGAAAGATGCTCTTGTATTGCTTCCCGAATAAACCGACCGACGAAGGGCATGTGCAGACTACTGACAGTGGTACTGCATTGTTTTATAGTCTCTGACACTTGGTTTCAATATCATTCTTAGAAAGTTTTAAACAATAATGGACACTCTTCTCAGGATTTGGGCAGGAAGTCATTTTAAGGAATTAAATGAGCTTCTATGGAACCACTTTATACTTTTCATCCTCATTTGAATCACTTCTGCATTTGGCACAGAATACATTTTTTGGTTGTATTTATTTTTTGTCTATGTTTACATGCTGGTTACTCTGAGTAAGAGACTGAGCGACATTGTGATGGCCTCACTATTAGCTTTTAACTTGTTAGAGCTTCATAAGCCAGAATAGAAACAGTTTAAAATCTCACCAACCAATAACAAATGTTGGGACAGTATATTTTGGTTTTCTGTAAACAAAATTCTTTACACTCATCTATATAATTTCTTGATTCATTCCTGTTTGAGCCCCACTGTCTCTAAATATATCTAATTTCATATATGAAAGTTTTTTTCTCTTTAATAAGCAGGAACATACTCCGACCTGAAGATGGCCTAGCTAATAAACGATTAATATGCAATGCATTTTAATGTTTTAGTACTTGGTAATATCATAGCTGGCATATGAGGATGAATATCACTTAATGTTAGGAAATATTATTATCAGAATATACATTAATACGATTTGTAAAAAATTATTGTATTTTTCCTCATTACTATCATCTTCCTCATCATTATTATCATCATCATCATTGTAATTACTAGTATAATTACAATCATTATTATTATAATTGCTATTCAATATACAATAAATTAAATACATTATTGTCAAAATAATATAAAAATTGGAAATTTCTTATTCACAAGCAATTGAAAAATATATAAAAATCACATAACTATATAATTTACAAACTAATGAAGACAAATTAAGACCATAAGATCAAATGCAGCACGTACTTATCACCTAATTAAAAGTAAAGTAGGGCGAAATATAAGTTCAACATTTATGATCTAAAATAGATAACCCCACAGAGACAGACAAATGCATTATTCATGTATAAAATATGTAGAAAGATGGTCAAATTTAAAAGTTTCGCAGAGTAAAACCTGATTACAAACCCCTAGTAAACCTAAACTAAAGTAAATATAATTAAAATTCTATAAAATATAAAAGATATAATACAACAAATAACATATGAAAATATAATTTAATATTATTTTATATATATATTATTATTATATTACATATACTTATATATAATTTGATACTATGATACACATAAAATTTTAAGGAATCAGGAGAATACATCAGATTTTTTTTTAAAGTGAGTATTTTTAATCTGTCAAGTTTTTAAAAGGATCATATCTGACCCTATATAAGACTACTGTACCATGTTTACAACTTATAATATAAACATCTTCTTTTGATGAGTGTCGCATGATTATCTTAAAACAATACCAAAACTGTCTTGTCACTATATTGCACAATCCGTCACTTCATTTTCGCCGGATTCCCACGACCAAGGGAAGTTTCAGTATTTTCATTGAACTTTGCAAGGGATCTTCTTCGAAATTTTGATACTGATGAAATATTTTATACCATGAGGGATCATATTTTCTACAAATTGTATTGACATGAAGGAAATGATTTAGAAAGAATTACTGATTATGATGTTGTTTAACAAGGATGTTTTATGACCTACCATTGTATTTTCATTTTCAACTGGCTCGTATTAAATATATTCATCCCAAGCCTATTACATGAAATCAGCATGTACATCTTAGCCCAATTTTGACCGACCTCTGCAATTTATTTTGTGAGTGTCATGTTTTAAGACAGTCCCTTTCATTTATTGCACATTACTGACTTGTTTTGTCATTAACCATTTAATTATTAAAACTGGTTTGCTCTATTCTATAAAAAAAACATTTTTTAATTATTAAAATTAATTAGGAAGGTAGGTTGTGTCAGTTGTTGGGTGTTCATTTTCCAGTCCCAGTCCCAAAATCCTGGGTTGAATTCTTCCAAGAACATTTAATGACTCTATGTTAACATTTATTTCCAATAGACCAAACTGAATGAAGTTCCCATTTACAAAACATAAAAGAACTAAATTTACTAAACATTTTTAGAATACTTAAAAGCATATAAATTCATAATCTGTTTTATTCTTCGTAAGTCCACTAGCAAATAAATTTTGTTAAATACTTCAAAATTTACTAAAAATAATTTAATTTCAGTCTTGTAAGAATTATGGAATAGTAAGTACTAACAGTGCACTCCTCTACATGTGACTGCAACCATCCCTCCCACTCTAGATGCCTTCCAACGGGATACTGCACCCAATTACTTCCTTTCCAAATTTCTAATTGCTGTTGAATGCCAGTTAGATCACTATATCTGTTCACCATTTTCTCATTCAGTAGATTCCAAACTGTATTTGAATGAACTTTAGTTTCTAATACTCTTAGTAATTTATGTCTTTTTCTTCCATAAGTTTGCTTTTTTACAGCACTTTTTTTACGGTATAATGTTATATTATTTCATCCTTCAGTATTATAACATCCTTGGATAAAAGAGGCTATATACATTCTATATTATTTTATTATATAATAACAAAATAATATATTTAATGAAGAACATAATCCTGTGGGCCTTCTAAACTATTGTGTAAAGTTGTTTTATTATTGTACATTCCACAAATGTCACAATTAAATATACATTTACATATCACTTTTTCATTATATATGAAAAGGGGTATCCCACCACAAGCATTGCTCTACATGTGGGACCCTTAAAAGCTAAAGTAAACAAAAAAAAGCAAAACAAAGAAAACAAAACAATGATAAATGAGTTGGTCTATCTATTGTTTAAAATATTGTTTTTAATTGAGAATTTAAAAAAATTGAAATAAATAGAATCATTTTAAATAAATATAATGATAGTAATAACAATAATATAAAATTTATAATTTTCAGTAATTTTTATTTTAGCATATATTCATTATAAACTTTAAATCATAGTCAACTTTCATATCATATTTGTAATGCTTTCCCATGGATGTTGGATGAACTACCTTATAATATTAAAGATTCGCTTTAATATTATCATATCCCATTTTTTTCACTTATGTACAACTTGTTGATTTATCACATATAGTTTGCAATTGTCTTGGAATGTGAATTTGAACTCTTGTATATACTTTCTGTACTTTTGATTCATTTATATTTTTTATCTACTTTTAAAGGTTGGCTTTTAGGGGGTTGGAGAATCACTAGACAGTTGATTTAATACAACTTTGTGATCATACTGTCTACCACTTAATAGTTCATTTTTATATGTATCTTTCTTTGTTGTGTTCCAGAGATGAAATAAATGAAATGAAATCTAGCTTAATTGTTATCTTCACTTCTTACATTCCTGTATTGTATGTAGTGAAGATCCCAATTTATCAGCTGGCTATGGCTGGATGGACCACCCTCACAAAAAATTGATAAAATAAACAAATAAACAATAATAGTTCAAATGGAGCTTTAATCTTGTTGATCTTATCTCTGTTATTGTCAAGTTTTAAATATGCAAGGGACCCAGTATCAAATTGACCTGAAAACAAGCGTTCTAATGAAGTTTTATAGGCTATGACAGATACATCTGCACTGGATACATAAAAGCATTAAAATTTTATTTAGTTTTTGACTACCATCATATTTTGTTTTCTGTTATCTTATTGATATCAAAGGGTAGATGTGTGCATAGCTATCTTTTAAAAAGAAGGACAAAGACTGTTATCTAACATTGAATTTTAAGAATGGTATAATTCTTTTATTTATTATTTATTTATTCAACTTTCTTTATACTGGATGGTTTTTTTTTTAATGTGGTCCAGGTATAACACAAAAATACAAAAGTGATGAATTGAAAAAGAAAAATTATGGTAAATTTAACAAAAAGTAACGTCAAAAATAGAGGAGCGACCAATGCATTAAGTGAGAGCATTTTAAATTTTAATTTATCAACAAATATATGAAACATACACATAGCAACAAGCTGGTTCTCTCAAATGACAGACAAATTAAACTATAAAACATTTTAAGTAAGAATATACTAAATTTTAAATGTCAATTGAATATTTAATAAACTGATGAGGCAACTGTGTACATAGGCCTGTGACATGCGTAGGCATATATTATTATTATCAAATATGATGAATATTTCCAGAATAATTGTTTTAATAATACTTCATTATAGGTTGATAGATTAAATTCAACAGAATTGGTGTAGGATGGGTGAATTGGTGTGTAGATATATGGATGTCTAACTGGATAAGTGAAAGAATGAGTTAAATCGAGTGAACGGATGGATGGACGGGAAAATAGATAAGTGAATAAAAAAAAAACAATGTGTGAATAAATGATTGTGATAATGGATGGCTAAGTGAATTGGTGATTGAATTGTCATGAAATACAAGAAACTTTAATTGTCACTATAGATTGACAGTTGATGGAGAATGGATGATGATAATAAACTGCTAGCATCATATCAAAACCTACTTGTTGGTACAAGTCAAAATGGCACAAAAATTCTCATTATCATAGTTCAAATGTTAAAACTATCATAACTGTATTTATTATGATCTCATCCCTGTCTCTTTTCGCTTCAGTGATAGCTGTGTCATCGAGTCAATGTCAGTAACATCTGCTAAACATAGGAGCATTGAACATCCAAAATTCATTTATATATTCTCCTGACTCCAGAGCGACTACCGTTGCAGTAAGGAATACGAAAGGTCATCAATTGGTTGTAGGTCAGACAGGACCAGAGTTGTGGGTAAGTTTGATGTATAACTTGACAGCAATAACTTGATTATAGGATTACAATATTTAATATATCAATTGTTTCATTTTCAGTATTTTTTTACCTGGTATATTTTGAGATTTTTTTGCCTTTATTCACTTTGAAAATATTCTCTACTTTATCACCTTTATACTCTTATTTATCAAAAAATAACAGAAGCAATAATTTCACTATTAACTCGCTAATAATCCAGAAGTAGAACATGCAATATCGCCTCGTATATACACATACACATAAAAATCCAAAATACAGCATTTATTTCTATATTTATTTTTTTTGTGCATACCTGTAGTGTTAATGGTTTATATATGCTCTATATACTTTGACAACATCCAGTTTTATATGTTAGAATTCATTTATTTTTTTAAATGGATGAGTTGATGGCGAATACATGGATGGTTGGACCTCTATACATGGACGCCTGTGAATGTATCAATAGACACATATCTATCTTCATTTGAGACAGTCAAGTGAGTTCAGATATTTGTATATTATATTATATTTTTATTTAACAGCAAATAACTTTCCATTATGGCAAACTATGTAACGCTCTATAAACTAAAGTCTCATTATGAGGTTGAGGCAAACAGATAAAAATCTTAGTTCAGGAAGTAATGTTGTTCGATATTCTTATTTTTTTTTTCTATTCTTTACATGATTTTTCTTCTTTTTTTTAAATTTTTTTTTGCTTAGAAATTATGTTGATGGTGGCACTCACTGAAATGATCTTTTGTCTTGTATGCACCTTCCCAAAATCACAAAAACGGGGTTAAAATTTAAGACGTCAGTAACTGAAATTGGAATATAGAGGTGTTTAATTGACCTCATGAAAAAGGTATATTTTTGATACTCACAAACCTTATTAATCAGAGAAAGAGTAAGTAAAAATAAATTCATGACCTGTTTCATTCATGACTATAAAAAAAAACAGAATTCTTTGCATTTATGATGGTGTTCTTTTGCTTCTTTCATTTTGTCAATTTAAAAAGTCATGTTCTAAAAAGCACTAATATTATTAGCTAATTAAATTCTATTTGGGTAAAGCACTAATTGAAAATGTTTATAATTTGCCAGGAGGTGTTTATAGTAGCTTATACAGTAAATCCTATGTATGATAAAATATGTAAAAAAATGTCTTTATATCATTGTATGTTGATTTTTGGATATTGTTATTCTAGGATATGTTTACTTACATGCATAGAGTATATATTACATGTTATCATTTTATTGAAAATTTGCAGCAAACAACAAAATAATTCAATAGCAGTGAGCTATAAAGAGCATTTTACGAGCCTCTGTTCAGCTTTCATTTCCATCTCTTGCACATATTTAAAAAAATCAATCAAAAAGCAATTTTCTAAACATGTCATAAACTTCATATTTTCTAGAACAAAATTCATATGGCAAATAGATGAAATCACACTGATCTTTAAGAGTGGCTTTCAGATATAAAAAAACAACACTGACTTCAGTTAGCTGATTGGTTCTAACACATTAAAATCAAGTTGGACATAAAACTATTAATTAGCCATTTATAATTTGAAATTAAATTGCTCAAATTTAAAATCTACGTGCAAGATTAGAATTCTGAATTTTGAAACTTGGAAACATTTGCGTTAACAAATTTTAGAGTATTTTGTAAGATGAACCAACAAAAACGCAAGTAACCTCCGTTTCATTCACATGGTGGCTTTACTCGTCTTTTTTCCATGGGTGTGAGTGAGTCTTGCTTGTGAATGTTCCCATGTAAATATATAACATCTTTTGAATTCTTCTGGCAAACTATTTTAAATGTTGTCACTTTGTTTGAGGGCATGGTAGAGTCGAAGTTTTTAAAATTGAGACACGAAACAAGATGCATCCATCCACATCTTCCAAATCTAACCATTTTAAAGTTTAAAAAAAAATTCTTTTAGTTATTTTGGTAATTTTTACAGTGACACTGTGAGGGGAGGGGGACAAGGAATTACCTCATTGTGCATATTCACAGTGGGAGGGGGATGGTGAGAATTAATGCACAGTGGATATTTTAGAAAATGGGTTGTTATATTTGGTTAACCATGTGAAATGTAAATAATACCTACTACTGAACATCTATCATTGCTTAGCCGTATATTTACAGGTTTAATATGTATGTAAATCAAGCATTACGCATCCCACACTGCTGATGTTGTTTTTTATCAACATCCTCGTGAAGAGTTTTGAAGCTGGTGAATGTTGAATTTTCAAGCCTCACTTGTTTCCACTGTGTTTGTGAGCAGTATGCTTATATTAGATTTTGATCGATGCCTAGTTACTATTATTACTGCAATTATGAACCAAATGACATTATTCTATTCTTCTGTCTGCTTTATTGTGTAAACCCTCCAGTAGCGATCATTTTCATTACACTGTTGTTTTCTTTTATTCTGTGCGCAGGAATTTAAAGAGGCTCTACCAATCAAATCTCAATCAAGAGGTTGGACACAATTATAGGATGGAGCGTGTTACACGCTGATCAATATATCCAACTTCACCAGTGATGGGCCTTGCGTGTCACGGGAAATTTCCCTCGAGGCTAAAGAATTAGCTCCAATTTTGCACAATGGAATATCCCATGATGAATTCACAGAAACAAATTAAAATTGGAAGAAGGTAGATAATCGCAAAAAGATCATCAAATGCTGCATAACCAACAAATATTAAATGATTAATCCCATTTCTAAGCACAATCCAGAGTCCGACGATTTCATCTGTCATGTGCGCCATGATCCAAATCTATTGTTATTTCCAGGATGCGATGTCAGAGCAATAGGCTAAACCGGGATTAGAATACAATAAGGATTAAAGCTTGTCGTAATGTCGTATTAATGGTGCATTAATGCCGCAAGGCAGGCGTTGATGATATGAGGAATAAACTCTGATATTGCTTCGACGAGAACAATGAAGTTGACAGTTGTGATAATGTTGCTTATAAAAATTGAAATATTGAAGATTAATATATGCTTAGATTTTTCTTTTGGAAAGATTCCTAATAAAGAGGAGAGCAGCATCCTGCTAATCTAATAAACTTAAAATAATATAATTTGATTTAAAAAAAGGTAGTAATTTTTATGATAAACAATAACATAGAAAAAATTAAGTATAGAAAATACTACATGTCTTCCATACTCATAAAATCATGATACAACATGTTATTGAAATACTAATGATAAAGCTCTACAAAATATTAGTAATAAAACCAATATTATATAATTGGAAATGATATGATGACAATAATCAAGAATCATCATTTTGTATGAATTTCATAAATACATATAACAAGCCTAATTTAAATGTGTTTTTCAGACGTTAAAAGCATAAGATTACAGAATCTACCACAAAAGTTTGGACAGATGAACTGATTTGCCAAACTGCTGAAGAAACGAAAACTGACAAGAACGAGTTTCTGCAGGATAGATGTCTTGGAAGGTGGTAAGAAATGATTGAGAAACAATGTCGGATGAAGAAAGGATTTATAGCCTTAAGACACAAAGAGAAATCCCCTGCTCTTTTCCGAGTAGTATACTGCGTTCTTTAACGTGCATATGGGCTAAAATGCACACGGGACCAGCAGCTTAAACGTCTCATCCGAAAGACTCTGCGCTATTGTAACTTGTATTTCAGCCCTCCAGCTGAAACACAAGGAGAGGCAGCGATGGGAATTTAACCGGGGACCTAGAGATCTCCACACAGTGGCTACCACCAGATTAGCCGACTGAGCTAAGCTGCTCTCTCAGAGTCTGAGATAGGTAGTAAGTAAAGTCTTAGGCACCTTTCACATTATCGCGACCTAGCAATCATACGTCCTATAATAACCCCCAGCATAAACATATATTGTATAATCCACTGGCATCTTTTTTTTTTTTTTTTTTTGCTCGGGCACCACACATAGGGTGGCCATCTCATCGAGCTTTGCTCTTATTGGTCATTCCCTACCGTTTGCTTTTATTGAATTTATAAAAATGTATCGCGATGGATTTCTTTTCTTTAATCGGTGAATAAATTTGAACTTTGAAAAAAAATAAAAAATAAAAAAAAACATTTACCTTGGCTCATTTAATATGCACAAAAACACCTCGTGTCATTTATTCGTGGAAAGTAATAATGGCCACTTTAGCCAAATGACTACACCCGCCACGTGTGAGAGTGATTATGATCAGTCGACAAAACATTTTTCAACATGTTGAAAACTTCGCGACCATCAACGATCATCTCCACTGTCAAGAGCAAGATGCTTTTAACAGCTCTCACAATATCACGACTTGGCACGACCGTACCGGTCGTGTACCGATCGCAGTATTGGTCATGACAGTTGGAGAGTTTCATTACTCAAGTGGAGATGGATAAGGAGTAGGATCTTATGAGTAAAGAGGGTAAAGAGAGTGGGGGTCTTGTAGAATGGCTAACTGGGTTTTAGAATAGAGATGGATAATGCATATGGTCTGATGTGTACAGATAGGTAGTGATAGGGCCTTGAGGGTATAAGGGGGGGGGGCGGAGGAGAGACATTGGAAGGGGTAAGACCACACTAAATTATTTTGTAAATTACCATACAGATGAAAAGATGAAGTTGGATCTTGGTAATATCTCTGCATTACCGTGGTACAAAGATGAATTTTAATGTATTTGACAATTTTTTCTTGGTTTCCATTCGCCATTGTATCATGTTCTCATTTAAGGAGAACAATAATTGTGAAATTATGAAGCTAAATCAATTACACCTCCGTACATCTTCCTGCAATCCCCATCATCAACATCCTCCTACTTCACCATCATCATCATCATCATTATCTTTAGCCTAATTGCTTTATCTTACTCATCTACTCCATCATGTTAATCAACATCACTAACAATTATTAGATGGGCGATAGATTACTTGTGTGGATGAACATCAAGACAGGATTGAGACTAAACATGTTGTCTCATCGTGTCTTCCGTGCGCTATTCTTCTTCATTTTCTTAAGGTCGTCTAAGATTACCCAATAATTCAATTTGGAATTAAGTAACTTAAGACGAATGTAAGGATGTTGCTGTGTGCAAAAATTATCTACTCATAAATTTTTCAGGTAAAAGTTCAAATCTGTTACCTACCACAATAAAGAATAAATACAAATAAAAATATCATATTCATCAAACATGCTGGTAAATATTTAAAAATATAATTATCAGTGTGTAAACATATATTTAATTTCCTGTATATATAAAAAAGATGTTAAAATATTATTGTCATACTAATCACAGAGAAATGATAGCATTTTGTGTTGTACCATTGTCAGTAGTTTCCAATATGATACTATTTTATCATATGTATACTGTGGTTGAATAATTCAAATGTTTCTATCATATTATATTTATGTATGTAAGAGAACCACTAATCATCAATTTTGATGAATCACCCTCTTAAAATATGATTTAATATTTAACATAACATTAGTTCATAAACTTACATTTGTTTTAACTGTGGACAGACAATACAATATACAATAATATTTATAAGTAAAATATACAGATAGCTGTATCAATGCAACTAATAACAGAAATAGCAAACTAGTAATATATAGGCCTATTTCCACAAACGACAAAGTAAATCAGGTTTTCTGAGATCATCATTTATTGTCAATTAATTCTTTCAAAAATCTTTTACATTTAAAATCTTGATCACTGAAAAAATATGTATCTAGATTTTACCTAGATTAAACCTTTACTTCTGTCTTGAAAAACAAATTTGAATTTTATAAAGCATTATGGGAAATGTATCCATTTAGAGTTCAAAGGTCAACCAATCTCCACATTGAAATGCATGTCATGAACAGAATGAAGTATTACTTTAATGATTTAAATTTGCAAAACGATTTCAAATTTCCTTGCAATCCTGAGCCAACTCCTGCCGTAAGTATTACATTCCGCATCAACTATTTATTCTGATTTCTAGTGTTCACCTTCTAGTCGGCCATTAATTAATAAAAAAATAAAAACGTAGCTAACTGTGTGTTTCGCGATCCAAGACAAATGTTCCGCCACATCTAACCTTCTTTTACTGACCTTAATAAATAGTAGAAAACAGCTTTTTAAAAGGATTTTTATTTGAAGGAAAGAAATTAAAACTTAATATGTATTAGCATCAATCACTTAAAACATATTCAACATTCCTTCTAACCATAGTCAATCTATGTTCTAACTATCAATATTACCATCATTATTTTCTTTATGAACATGGTAACCATGGTAACCTTCTTGAAACAAGTAGGCCTACAATATTTGCCCTCTCTTTCAAATATTATTCTATACTAGCTGGTCTATACTTTCAATATGATAAGCCTACATATGTCTGTAATAAAACTTATAATTATCAATCATAGTCATAATCATTATGAGATTGAAAACATTCTTCTGCATTATAAATATTATAGAATATTTTATTAGTTTTTAAAAACATTTTCTAATTTAAAACATTATGTTGACCCCTCTGCATTCATGTTGAATCTGAGTGACAGTAAAATGCCCACCTTACAATCTTAAAGTTTTAGGTTAAATCATTTAGACACTTCATAATTTCTATCACAACTAAAAGAAAAACAGTAATTATTGTGATTGTAAATCAAACAAATAAATTAAATTAAAAAAAAACAACAATCAAATCCTAAAGTTTTGGGTGAAATCTTTTGATATTTCATGACTTTTATCACAACCAAAGAAAATTCTAATTAAGGCTCATACAGAATATTGCTTAACATCAAATTCCAAATGTAAAGCAATTTTACATGGTATTGTAAGGCAAACAAAAGAATAAAAATTAAATCAATAAACCTAATCATAATTAAATGGATTACATACATTACATTTCATTCCATTTATTTATCAAATGAAATAGAATAAAATACATTTACAAAGGAAGGCAAAATTTAAATAAAATAGAACAAAGATTATGAATTAAGATAAAAAAAATAACCATAAAAACTTAGAAGGATTGAAATAATGCAGAAATGCCATTGGCCAGTTCATCAGATTTGGTTGAGTACACACCAATTAATTTAATTAATGGAATAGTATTAGTTATACAAAATATAATTACATCTACATAAATAATTAAAATAACCAAACAAATAAAATAAATAGGACCATATTTTGAGAAATATTGTATAGGACCTATATATTTTTTACAGTGAAACTTTGATTGGTTTGATTGGTTGTACATGATGTGAACACTGTTTGCAAGTACACATTTAGGAGAGAGAGAAAACAAGAGAAAAAATATGCATACAGGTATAAAATTAGTTATAGTTATTTCATGTAATAGCATCCTAACCCAGGCTGTGTTCTTACAAACATTTTTATCTGTAGTAGTATCAACAAAAAGTCAACTACCAGCAGATATTCCATTTTAAGAATAATATGGTGATATTCTTTATTCTTGCTCACTCACCATGGGCGGCAGAAGTGGCCGGCAGGTCAGACGGCCGCCTAACCAATATTTTGCTGTGTTAAAATACTTTTTATAATAAAAACATTTTTTTAAATAAATTTCTCATACATTTTACTTCAGGGATAAATTATAATAAAATTTAAAAGTGCCATTTCCAGTCATCTAGAGGTGCAGAAATTTTAATTTGTTCTTACCTCAGCCCCAACCATCTATTTAGAATTCTTGGATCCGCCACTGGGTGATACAAAGTTCAGCTATCTGGTAAATAGTGTGTACATAAAGTCTGTCTGTACAGTAAGTCTGAAATCCTTGGTTCAACAATAATATTTTGATTTCTAAAAATCTTATTGCTTGATATGTTCAAACAC